>NC_089324.1:12308117-12608117 GCF_036669915.1 Pocillopora verrucosa | reverse complement strand
CGTTATATATACAATAGTAAGTGACAAATTACATTAGAATAAACGAGGCGGGAATAAACAAAAGAATGGAAACATATTTTAAATAAACAGTTTCGCTGGAATGGAGTCATTTTGAGTGTTCAGAGTTGGTCTCTTTTTCCTTATCAAAAGCATCTCGTAAATAAGGCACTGCTCGTGAAGATTGGTAGGTCTTTGATTGTGTTTATCCTGTAGGTGTTTACCGATGACGGAATACTTATGCTCCTCGATGCGCAGGTGGAGGTGACGGCTCGTGTAGCCTATATAATTCGAATCACACGAATTACATTGAAATTCATACACAACGCATTGTTGGTTTACAAGTTCATACAACCAATTTTAATGATACCTCGAACTCTTTCCACGCTTCCAGTACCATCACTCGTTCTTCTTTCTCCTCTGCGTTTCTGAGAGATTTGCTGGCGCGTTCGTAAACAGTCCTGAAAAATAATATTCATAGTACAAACAAAATAGTGAAAGGTGAGGATTCGATTTCACAGATTTTTTGATAGCATTTGAAGCAGTAGAAACTATTTCAACTTAAATATTCCACCATGAATCCTCTCCTACAGGACAAATAAATTCTTCCATTGAGTTATCCGCTCTGGGGCTCTCCGCAAAGGTTCATCGGGCGTTGCGTGACTGCGGAAAAACTGCGAGTGTCGTGAATAGGATTCGTTTCTAGGTTGTTGCGGTATTAAACGCTCAGTCATAAGTACTAGAAGATCACGACTGTAAATCAGCCTCACGTTTAAATCACAGAACAATATTAGAATTTAAAGTACCCTATCAACGTCACTTCCGTTCTACATAACTGATCCATATTTTTAGGTAACCTTCAAAGAGAGGAACTTACACTACGTACGCTTGAAACAAATTTTGAGAATACGAATTTTAATAGTGAAGCATTTTCACGAAAAATGATGAATTGCGAAACTCTCGTGAAAACATAACTTCCGGTTTTAATCCAAGGTGAAAATTACAGTAATTAAGAGGAGACTAATTCCGGACTTTGACAACCGACCGCTAAATACGATGCCACTTAATACAGGTTCCACAAATTTGCATATCTGTCGAAGCTTATCCCAGTTTCGATGGCATAATAAAATTAAAGAGACCAGAAGTACTGTTACTCTTCCGAGATGGAATGGAAACACCGCGCAGCTTTTCCCTCAGCCGCCGTTTTACTAACTTGACGCCTGGAGCTGGCAACAAATAAAACAGAATATGCCGTGCGTTAAGTTAACTACACGCTTCATTGTAATACATTACCTCGGGCATATCAACGAACGGTTGGTTGACAGCCAATTCAAACAGCGCACGTGCCCTGTCAGTATCACCAAGAATGGTTTCCAGTTCGGTGTACTAAAAATAGAAAAAAGGAGAAAACAGAGCAAAGGTTTCATTAAAAGCCGACTGCCAGCGGTTCACTATCGTCTTTTTACATATCTAACACATAGTCTCTTTTGACTGCTACATTTAATAAAGATTTCGTCGGTTTAAGTTCGTTCCCTGGCTTGATCATTTATCAATATTCATGCCCTTATTTTACTGGTTTATTTGTTCATTCGTGTGTGTGCGTGGCCGGGCACGTTCTTTGGTTTCTTCATTCCCAATTCGATAACTTTCCGTTCGCAAGTTTTGTTCTGGTCAAACTCCCTCTATAGTTAATTGGAAATGTTTACGGAAAAGCACACTTATAAAACAAAAACAAAAAAACAACTACTTCAACAACAACAACAGAAAACACTCTCTCCTAACCTTGACCCATGTAGTACAATCTGCAGGATTGGACTCCAGGAATTTCTCGTGCAACTTACGACAGCGATCAAATTCTCGAAGCTGTTAAAAGCAAAACGGATAAAAGATCTGCAAACGGTTCCCTTCTCGCCCACTTTTGAGCAAGACTACGCGCACCCGTTTCAAGTATTCATCCAGATAATGAAATCACGCATTACACTTACCAACGCTGTTTTCCCTTACCAGATTTGCATGGTTCTGTATGAAATATATTCATATGCTTGTTGAAGCTGTAAAGTCATTTGTGCAAGCTTTTGTTATAAGCAGAATCGACTACTGTAATGCAATATTATATGGTTTGCCTGCTATACACGTTAATAGGTTACAACGCGTTCAAAACGCTGCCGCCAGGTTACTGACCAATACACCACGTTATTCGCACATTACACCTGTGATGATTAATCTCCATTGGCTGTCAGTTAAATTCAGGATCATTTTTAAGGTAAATTTGTTGACTTTTAAAGCTCTCCATGGCCTAGCGCCGGCATATTTTAGTGATATTATATCATTCAAAGGCGATTCTAATCATAATTTAAGATCAAATTTTAGTAATTTATTAGCTCACCCGGCAATTAGATCTGCCAAGACCACTGGGGACAGAGCTTTTTCAGTAGCTGCCCCATTTTTATGGAACTCTCGTCCGGAAAGTCTAAGAGCTGTAAGTAGTGTAAATATTTTGAAGAATTAAACAACTGAAAACGTATCTTTTTGAACAAGCATGCTGTAAATTGCGTGAACATTTTTAGACTATGTACTATATAGATTTTTCATCGCTTTTTAATTTATTGTTAAATATAATTTTGTTTTCATTTTGTAATCTAACTATCATATTCCCTGGATTTCTTTTAGATATTTTTTAATTTATTGTAAAGCGCATTAGATCATATAGTTATAATGAATTTTGCGCTATATAAGTATCAAATTTATTATTGTTGTTATTATTGAACAAGCGTGAGGTCAAAATGGCTGGATATTGGCCGAGTTTTTTTTTTTTTTTTTTACGTTTTTAGGGACTGAGACGAACTCTCAGTCCAAAAAAAAATAGAAAAAGAACGAGGCTAATATCCAGTCATCTTGACCGAACAAGCTTGGTCAAGAGAATTTATATTCTCTTGACTTAAACATTAAAGGATTCATCGTGTAGCAAAAGATTTCGCTTTAATTAGAATCAAGAATGACTTGTCTATTTCGAGAGCTGACAGTGAAAGCCAACTGTTTTTGTAGCACAATGAACCCAAGAGGGTCGTTTATTTTTTTTTTATGTATATGCCGACATTTTCGAAAAGTTACGAACTTTGTGAGTTTTCTTGCGCGGTATCAATACGGGGAATCCCGAGCGGGCGAAGGAGGGCTAATCTTGTCCGCCCAGGTATCCAATCAGAACATAGGATTCACTTGATCTTGCCCGCGCGCGCTGTTAGCTATATGATAAAGTGACTTATCATATCTAATCCCATTTCACGATCACAAGTCTCGACATGTTGCTTTTTTCCATGCAAGAGTCAAATGGAACTCTTGAGCTACAGCATTCAACACATGATGGTCAGTTGATGGTCTAATGAAACATTAATTTTTTTTTCCTTTAGCCCCTTACGACGGGTTCATCAGTTCCCGAACCGAAGTATCGGGAAAACATATATACCACAGTCGATCTCAAGTTTTCATTTCATTTTTTGTCTTCATCTCTTCTCCCCGCCGTGAGGGGAGAAAATTAATAGATAAATAAATAAATGAAAAAAGAAAGCTCAACAAAGTCCTCTTATAGTCATATGGTACGTGAACTGATTACCGAGGTGGAGTGAAGCCATAGAGGGCTAGAAATGCAATATCCCAGGTTAAAATTGAATAAATCAAGATAGTCATTCTAAAAAATGAACTCAAATGCTTCATTCAAATTAACTGACACTGAATAACACTGATGTGCAGAGCTTCACTAACACTACTGATAGTAACACTTTTCTTCTGGATTAACATGTGACACAGCGAAATTCAAACTGCTCTAAAATGGTGCATCACTACCAACAACTTTAACACGAACGATAACACCAACAATAGCATGCTAGTTTATCATCAATTGTAGTCAATATCTTTTCCAAAAAATTCTAATGAATACGTACCAATCGAGTTCATCCACTTGAACTTCCAGCCAAGCACTTTGGACTGGAAATGATTTTCTTCAGCTCGATCAATAGACCGCCTAAAGGACCATACATTTTTAAAAGGCTTCGAGCGCTGATTAAACAAGACTTAAATCCACCAGAAACATGAAGCCTTAAAAGAAATCGTTTCAGACGTTGCACGTACATGTGGCATGCATTACAAGCAAACAGGATGGCCGATGACGCAAACACTATTTATAAAATTTTTTTCTAGAAAATAAGTCGATGTCGACATCTGAAACAAACTGAACCTCCATCAGCTTATCACCGTCATTGGTTATACCATTTTCCACTTCATTTTGTTCGGCTTCCATGCCTGTATGTCCCTTAGCTATATCTATAGCAATATCCGTGTCGTCACCAATGCAGACGATACTGCCAGGTCCACTTTTTGCGTCAGTGTCACCCATTTCAAAATCAACGACGTCCTGCTTTATATGCATTTTATTTGCATAAATCCTCGGAAATTTCTCCTTCTCCTGGGTCACTTTTTCACTAGTGTGACTAATGTGACATGTATAATGGTCGGCGGTTTTTTGGTGCAACAGCTGTCACTTCAACATCTCAATGTGGATGTCCGCCATAATAGCAATGCACTGAAGGA
This sequence comes from Pocillopora verrucosa, assembly GCF_036669915.1. Classification (NCBI taxonomy): domain Eukaryota; kingdom Metazoa; phylum Cnidaria; class Anthozoa; order Scleractinia; family Pocilloporidae; genus Pocillopora; species Pocillopora verrucosa. Next base: position 12,603,536 of record NC_089324.1, on the reverse strand, counting down.
GTTAAACGATTGCATTGGAGGCTTATTACATTTAGGACCAAACGTTATCACATTTAGGACTTTATTTCATTTAGGACAGTTATTACATTTAGGCCTTCAACAAACACGACAGTCTTTCCGTGCCTCGTTTGGTCTGATCATGCACGTGACGGCGTTTTTTTTTTGCCTAGTGGAAATGAACACTGTGCGTGACAAAACTGCTGGGACGTTATAGTCCCGCATATGTGGTGGGATACAGCTAATAGCGTTACACTGCTTCATTCTGTTAAATTGCAATCAATAAATCGTTGCCGCAAACAGCAAAAACACTCAATCAAGTAATCATGCCCTTTTGATTACCAAAAGTGCCCTCGTGATTCAGAAAATAAATTGCCCCCCTCAGCCAATCAGCATTCAGTAATACCTCCCCCCTCCCCCCTCCCCCCTTCTGTGATAACATTTAAAAGGAGCGTTGTACGGTTTCCAGGTTTCGGCGCGACTGACCAATACATAAACCAAGCACAAAATTGGGGTAAGCACCAAATTGACTTATGCCCCATGAGTATCTAGCGACTGGTTTGGATGCGATTCCGAGAACACCTTCGCGACGTGGAAAGAAATGACAAGGACGCTAGACGCTTTACTCTCCCTAATCATTCAAAACAACATATGGCAGTTTGCGGCCTTTCCCTACATCTAGGCAGTTCGGAAAGCCGCTGAACACAAGAACAAAAATTTATCTTCCAAATCGGCACCCTTAATCTCCACGGTATCAACGGGCGCTTTTCATTCAACTAATTTATTCCTGTTTTCTCGTCACCATATTCCCACAAATAGCGTTGCTCCATTTTATGCATATAAACCCACACACGACCACAATTCCTCCAATCGTTCTGACGAAGGGCTAACGCTCGAAACGTCAGCCTTTTTACCCTTCACGGTGGCCAATTTACGTTTTCAATTCAGTTGTTAACACTAAATTACCTAAGATAGATTTAACTATTCTCTGTGTGGTCTGCCTTTCACTTGATCTGGTCGATGAGAAGAGCAGATATTTCAGGAAATAACGCCGACAGATCGTTGCAAAAAGGTCTATTACATCCTTAAAAGTGATTGGTTACAAAAACTCAGCTGTCATGGACTTTGTTCTAGCTTCTCGGAATCAAAAATTATTATTCACAATTGTCTGTTTGTATTCTTCGCTTGAATAATCTGTACTTCAAGGCGATCATAATGGAACCTCTCGTGGAAAACCTCAAGAAACAAGTCACATGTTCAATTTGTCTCGATACTTACACAGACCCCAAAATAATTTCGTGCTTCCACACTTTTTGTTGTAAGTGTTTGGAAGAACATGCGACAAAAACCCACAGACAAGGCAAATTCAGATGTCCCGAGTGTCAAGCGGAAATCAATTTACCAGAAGGAAATCGTTTCGACTGTTTGCCTACCAGCTTTCACCATAATAGTTTGGTAGGTCTCCTTGAAACGGAAGATCGCGAGGCCTTACTGAAGCCGCCGTTTTGCTCGCAACACAAGAACGAAAGATTACGATATTTCTGCTCTTCCTGCGAAGCGTGTATTTGTCCTGTTTGCTTCGCCGAAGATCACCGAGGCCATGAGTTCGACGTTATTGAAAAGAGAGTGCAAGAAGATAAGAAACACATCATGTTGAACGTCGACACCATCAAGGAAAAAACAAAGTTGTTTCGAGAAGAGATTAGAAAACTTGAAAAAACCTCAGAGGATGTGGAAATGATTATCGCAATCGCTAGACAAGACGTGTCTGAAGCAGCTCAACACGTGATCATAGAGACGCGACAGCAAGAAAAACAGTTGTTAGAGTCCTTAGAAATGACACGTAGAAAGAAAATAGAGCAAATTAAATCGGCTAAGCAAGAACTGGAATTTCTGGTAAAACAAATGAACCAGGCGGCTAAATTAGCGGAAGGTCTCGTTCAGAGATGGTCTGGCTTGCATATTGTATCCAACATGACAACTTTGAAGCAGAAATTTCAAAAGCTTTGTGAAGTTAAGATTTCAAGGCATCATCCGACAACATTTGTCAAATTTACTGCGGCATCGCAACAAGACTTGAAACTGGGTTTTATTCAACTCACCGAGAAACCGGCAAAAGCCGCTAAATCAACTGTAAAAGGATTGGATCAAACTTTCCAGGCTGGTGTAGAAGCAGAGTTAACGTTGTGTCCAAAAACTGCAGAGGGAGAGATTTGTAACCAGGCCGATTTTCACGATCAAGTTGAATTGCTGTTAAAACCTGCCGTTGATGTCACAAACGTGACTGTTCAAGAAAAAGGAGACGGCAATCTTAGGCTGAAGTTTACACCTAAAGTGCCTGGCGCCTACAGCGTTGATGTGAAGATTAATGGCGAAAAGCTTCCGACCTGTCCGTTCACTTTGGCAGTGAAAGAACGTCAACTTGTCGTAGTCGGTGAATTTGACTTGAAGTTCAACCAAGGGCAGGAGTTCAAGGGACCAAGTGGAATCGCCGTTAACAGGCAAGGCGACATAGCTGTTACAGATAATCTTAAACACTGTGTTTTTGTATTCAATAAAGATGGGAACTGTTTAAAACAAATTGGAAAAGAAGGAGCAGATCCTGGACAATTCAAATATCCAGCTGGAGTGTCATTTTTAAACAACAACGAAATTCTTATTACAGATCAATTAAATAACAGAATTCAACATATAAATATCCAGACAGGATCTGTTGTAAAAACCTTTGGAAAAAAAGGTAACAGAAAAGGACACTTTAATACTCCACTTAGTATTTGCCTTGACGATACAGAACGTATTGTTGTCACTGAATTAAAAAACAATAGAGTTCAAGTAATGTCAAAAGAGGGCGAAGCTCTATTCACAATAGGAGACAATGGTCCAGAGAAACTCAGCACACCATACGGCTGCGTTCCTTACAAAAACATTTTCCTGGTACCTGAAAGAGACAATCACGTCATAAAAGCATTTGATGCGTCAAACACTTTCCTGTACAAGTTTGGCGAAAAAGGGAATCAAGATGGACAGTTCGACGCACCCTGTGGCATGTGTTTAGACGGCCCTAATAACCTTCTTGTTTGTGACTATTTCAATAACAGAGTTCAGCAATTTTCTTTGGACGGTCGCTTTACAGGCAAAACTACCGTTCCTTTACACAGTCCATTTCAAATTATAACAGCGCCAGATGGGCGTATACTAGTCACAAGCCTTGTAGCTAAGAAAATATATATACTGAAGTGAATGTGTTACTATTCTACGAATCATTCAAATGCTGCATGTATGCCAGCAGATTTCTTACACAAACAGTCTTTAGAGAACAACCTGTCGACAACGACCTTTTCTACAAAAACTTTTTCAAGCAACAATTTTATCAACAAAAATGTTACGGGTTCACAGGATTAAATGCATATCTCAACAAATTGTTTGATAGTAAAAGCATATTTCAAAGAAGCGTCGCTTGTACGTAGACTGCTCAAAATTTGTAAATTTAGTCCTTCACGAGTGTGGAACAATCTTTAAGACCGAATCTGACAGTAGACAGAAAATTGATGAAAAAACAAGGGGAAGAGGGAAAGAAGCTTTAAACACATTTTTAAGAACAATAAAGGGCGATAATATCGTTAAATGATGAGAGTCTCTCAAGCACGTTTAGCGCTTTTCAACCTTGCTTATCTAAATCTCTCCTCGCCATAAGGCCCCGAAGTTTTCCTTTCAGTAACAAGCCATGAATTATTTGCTATTTCATTAACAATAAACTCAAACAACGGATTTTCTAACAATAACGCTTTCAGACAAATAGATATTTACTTTTAAAAACGCACGAGATAATCAGTTTAACGTTACAAAAAGGTCAACTAAGCCAAACAAAAGTGACAAGACAAAAATAGATCAGCTCACACGGACTTTGAATTGTTTTCTAGGAATCGGAAACAAAGGCTGTTTGTTCCAATATTTTTAAAGCATTTTCCGTTCTTAGAGAAAGCCACCGGCAAAATTGTTTACACGAACGGGATATCGATGACAGTCTAAGACTAAGACGTACACTCTAACCGCACAGGACATATCTGTTGTCTTGTTGTGAATCGATTGTGTTGTATGATTTGTATGATCGTCGGGGTGAGGGTAGACCCAAAAACGACTGTTGCTCGTGAACGCGACAGACCGTTTCGGCGTTAGCCTATCCAATTAGTCTTTGAACGCTCTGCGTGACAAAACTGCTGGGAAGTTATAGTCCTGTATATGTGGCTGAATACAGTTAATAACGTTACACTGCTTCATTCAGTTGAATTCCAATCATTAAACCGTTGCCGCAAACATCAAAAAGGCTCAATCAGCATTAAGTAATCATGCCCTCTTGATTACCAAAAAATTCCTCGTGATTAATAAAAAATGTCATCAGTCTCAGCAAATCAGCTTTCAGAAATTTTGTGATAACATTTTAAAGGAGCCTTCCACGGTTTCAAGGTTTCAGCACGACCGACTAAGTCTATTCATTTTACACGAGGAAACAACATTGACATAACGTTACAAAAAAGGTCAACTACGTCCTTGAATGTGATTGGCCGCAAAAACTCAGCTGTCGTGGACTTTTTTCTGGCTTCTCGGAATCAAAAATTCACAATTGTCTGTTTGTACTTGTCGCTTGAATAATCTGTACTTCAAGGCGATCGCGATGGAACCTCTCGTGGAAAACCTCAAGAAACAAGTCACATGTTCAATTTGTCTCGATACTTACACAGACCCCAAAATATTATCGTGCTTCCACACTTTTTGTTGCAAGTGTTTGGAGGAACATGCAACAAAAACCCACAGACAAGGAAAATTCAGATGCCCCGAGTGTCAGGCGGAAATCAATCTACCAGAAGGTAATCGCTTCGACCGTTTACCCACCAGCTTTCACCAAAATAGTTTGGTAGGTCTTCTTGAAACCGAAGATCGCGAGGCCTTGCTGAGGCCGCCATTTTGCTCGCAACACAAGAACGAAAGACTACGATATTTCTGCTCTTCCTGTGAAGCGTGTATTTGTCCTGTTTGCTTCGCCGAAGATCACCGAGGCCATGAGTTCGACGTTATTGAAAAGGCAGTGCAGGAGGATAAGAAATACATCGTGTTGAACGTCGACGCTATCAAGGAAAAGGCAAATTTGTTTCGAGAAGAGATAAGAAAGCTTGAGAAAACCTCTGAGGATGTGGAAATGATCATCGCTATCGCTAAGCAACAAGTGTCAGAGGCAGCTCAACACGTCATCACAAAGACGCGACAGCAAGAAAAACAGCTCTTAGAGTCCTTAGAAATGACGCGTCGGAAGAGAATAGTGCGAATTAACTCGGGTGAGCAAGAACTGGAATCTCTGGTAAAACAAATGAACCAAGCGGCTGAGTTTGCGGAAAATCTGGTGCAGAGTAGCTCAGGCTTGAATATTATACAGACCAAGACAACTTTGAAGCAGAAATTCCAAGAGCTTCGTGGAGTTGAGATTTCAAGGTATCGTCCGACAACATTTGTCAAATTTACCGCGACATCGCAACAACACTTGAAACTGGGTTTATTCAACTCATCGAGAAACCGGCAAAAGCCGCTAAATCAACCCTAGAAGGACTGGATCGAACTTTCCAGGCTGGTGTAGAAGCAGAGTTAACGTTGTGTCCAAAAACAGCAGAGGGAGAGACTAGTTACCAGGCTGATCTTAGCGATCAAGTTGAATGGCTGATAAAACCTACCGAAGATGTCACAAACGTTACTGTTCAAGCAGGAGAAGACGGCAATCTTAGATTGAAGTTTACACCTAAAGTGCCTGGTGCCTACAGCGTTGAGGTGAAGATTAATGGCGAAAAGCTTCCGACCTGTCCGTTCACTTTGCCAGTGAAAGAACGTGAACTTGTCGTAGTCGGCGAATTGGACTTGAAGTTCAACCAAGGGCAGGAGTTCGGTGGACCAAGTGGAATCGCCGTTAACAAGCAAGGCGACATAGCTGTTGTAGATAATATTGGACACTGTGTTTTTGTATTCAATAAAGAAGGGAACTGTTTGAAACAAATTGGAAAAGAAGGAGTAGATCCTGGACAATTCAAACATCCCACCGGAGTGTTATTTTTAAACGACCACGAAGTTCTTGTCGCAGATGGGTTAAATAATAGAATACAACACATAAATATCCAGACAGGAACTGTTTTGAAAACCTTCGGAAAAAAAGATGAGGGAAAAGGACACTTTATGTCTCCATTTTCTGTGCACCTCGATCACGCAAACCGTTTAGTTGTCACTGAAATTCGCAACAATAGAGTTCAAGTAATGTCAAAAGAGGGCGAAGCTCTATTCACAATAGGAGACAGTGGTTCAAAGAAACTCAGCAAACCATACAGCTGAATTTCTTACAAAAACATTTTCCTGGTAACTGAAATATACAATCACGTCGTAAAAGCATTTGATTCGTCAAAGACTTTCTTGTACAAGTTTGGCGAAAAAGGGAATCAAGACGGACAGTTCAACTCACCCCGTGGCATAACCTTCTTGTTTGTGACTATCTCAATGAAAGAGTTCAGCAATTTTCTTTGGACGGTCGCTTTACAGGCAAAACTACCGTTCCTTTAAAACATCCACTTCGAATTGTAACAGCGCCAGATGGGCGTATACTAGTCACAAGCCGTACAGCTAAGAAAATTTACATTCTGAGGTAAATGTGTTATAATTCTATGAATCATTTAAATGCTGTATGCCAGTGAAAACTTAAGTCGAATCATTCAATTTTTTTAGCAAAATTTCTTCACAAGCAGCAGAAACACTCAACGGTGTCAATGCATCGTTAGCCCTCAAATACAGAAGCCAGGGGGAAGGGGGTTAGCGCAAAATTAACTAACACCCCAAGAGCAGTCAGATACATAGGAAAATTATATTCAGAAAAGGAAACTTAAACGAGTCTAGGATATATTTAACTTTTCTTCATGTGGTGTGCCTTTTACTTCATTCTTTCGAATAAGAAGACCAGATATTTCAGGAAGACACAGCCCTCATTAGGGCAAAGAACTATCATATGGTCTAATGTAATCTGGACAAAACTTCACTGAATAGAGCAAAAAAAAAAACCAAAAGAAAAAAAGACATAATCAATGAGACCTCAGTTTTCTGTGCCTTGTACAAGGGGTTTCAGATAGTTAGGTAAAGGTGTTTCAATTAGGTATATTCTTTTAAATGAATGATGTACAGTTTAGCTATGTATGTCTTTTTCACCAATCATTTCCAAAATGAATTTAAGGAGATTTGCTCGCTCCAATGTTATTTAATTGCATGTTGCAGAAAGACCGTGGCCAAGCGGCTTCACCTTTTGAATTAAAAGATCCAATTAGTAATTCTTCCCACTGACTACCATACATTTCTCTATAAATCCGACAAGAGAATTTGGTATTACATCAGAATAACACCCACCAGCTGATAAGCTTGTATGTTCTCATAACCTGTTTGCAAGATAACATTTTGCAATTGCAAGGAGAATTTACATGTTAATCACCTCTTGGAGTTAAAGAGTGAAGGCACTGGAATTGAAATCTAGAGTTCCCAGGTCCTAACCATCCACTTTGCCTCCAAATGGGATTTGTTTCTCTTTACTCCCAAGATCCATTTGTTCCCAGTCCCTTGTAAACAACCAGCTGGTTTGCGTCTGATAAGTTGAAATTTCTCACAACTTAAAAAATATTTATATACATGTTTATATGACATACCCATTTAGCACTCAGGTGAATTTGTTTTCCTTCTTAATTCCATTTACCAATAATAACCAATTGATGCACTGTACATACAGGTAGTAATTCTAAGAGTAAACTGTACTTCATTTTTTGGGTAGTTTTGTAGTTTGGATGAATAAAAATATTTTAAATACTTGGCTTGTACTCATTGTAAGCAATTTTCAGTCACACTCTATTCAGGGCTCATAACCAAATTAATCTTCAGCCAATATGAATCTTCAAAAACTTTGCTCATATTTTCCATTGAGACAATCACTGTATAAAAATATTTGATCATTCAGGAACTTTTTCATCCAAGTTTGGAAAACAAGGGAATCAAGATAGACACTTCAACAGATCCAATTGCATGAATTTGGTCAGCTCCAAAAATATTTTTGTCTGAGACCATTGCAAAGACCCTTCAAACCCTAAGAGTGACCAGTATCTAATTAACCCCCCCCCCTTCCCCCCCGAACCAAATATTAAGGTCACAACAATTAAGGAGGGAATCACCAACTAGAGAAGCTCTTGATTGTTAAATAAAAAGTCTCCTTGTCAATACCTTAAGAAATGCATAGAGAGCAGTACGGAGAATATGCATACTGATGTTAGCATTAAAGGGATAACATAGATCTGTCAGCAATTTAGTTTGGACGTCACGAACTCATGAAGCCACATTTGTGCCCCTTACACCTCCCCCTCTAATACTTCTACCCCACCCCCACCCCTTGTCAAACTACAAAACCACTTCTTTAGGACTGACTTCAACACTTTACAGTGAACAGATTGAAGTTTTATTCTATTGTTTGGTAAACATTCTGCACACAATTAGTGATATTTATACGACAGCAAAAAAAACAAGTAGCCACAACAACAACAACAAATAATTATTCCATTTGTTGATGGTTCTTTTTCCAAAGCCTGGCCATCTGGAGCAGTTTAAAGTTAGGCATGTTGGCTTCATCGTCAGGAAAGATGTAATCATAGTATTCTTCCCATCCAGCGTCTGACTGCAAGGAAAAATATTTTAATAGTGTTTCAAATCTCCGTAGAAAAATATAAAATCTAACAAAGAGAAAAGAAAATTGCAGTGAGGATAAAGTATTATACACGCGGCTACGCATTATATCTGATAACAGCTGCATTAGGAACAAAAATCGTAAGCAAACTGAATACAGAATCGATATGTCACGCGACATTTTGGCTTAGGCAACGGATTGCGTGACGACAGACGATCGAAGTTATTTGAATACGTTTGGAGAGATTTCTTACTCCGTCGTCCGTTTGTACTTTTCTCCTCTTCTTTACTCGACGAGGCATCTTTTTCTTGATTTTTTCTTGTGAGCTTTCGTCTCCATATTCGTCCTAGAGGATCAAAATAATAAAATTAAATCGGATTCGACCTTTCAAAAAAGTTTCTTTATTCGTACAACCAATTTTAATAATACCTCGAACTCTTTCCACGCTTCCAGTACCATCACTCGTTCTTCTTTCTCCTCTGCGTTTCTGAGAGATTTGCTGGCGCGTTCGTAAACAGTCCTGAAAATTAATATTTATAGTACAAACAAAATAGAGAACAGTGAGGATTCAATTTCACAGATTTTTTGGTAGCATTTGAAGCAGTAGAAACTATTTCAAATTAAATATTCCATCATGAATCCTCTCCTACTGAACAAATAAATCTTCCATTGAGTTGTCCGCTCTGGGGCTCTCCGCAAAGGTTCATCGGGCGTTGCGTGACTATAGGCTTTCCTCTTATGAACGCGGGCGTTGCGTGACCGTAGGCTTTCCACTTATGAACTACCATGGTCACGGTCTCGATCGAGAATGTAGGATAGCCTTTTTACACACCTTGCTTGTATGATGCTTTCATCGGTTGCTGTAGAGGCCTCGAACTGTGCAAAACTAATCCAAACCTATAAAGAGAACATTTCAGGAGAATCACAGATGGAAACTAGAGCCTTGCACAAGGAAAGCGAATACAGGGAAACATGGCTGCAAATTTGCTTCGACATGTTCGCGGTTAATGATGAAATTAACGACACAGTACACTTTTGCGAGGCACTAAAAACGATCATACTCGAATAGAAAGAAATAATGGAAATATTTACTCTTGCACAAGAGATTCAACAAAATAGCAGAGATCGAATTTAGGGAAAAACAATTAAAAAATACTACCTTGACGTGTTGCGTTCGTTTTAGTAGCCTCTCATACAGATCTCGTGTTTTGTCGTACTCTTCCAAGTTTATCTCAAAATCTATGTAAGCTTTCCATAAAACCTAAGAACAAAAAAAACTACAGTTATTCGCTTGCTGCTAGATGTTTTAATAAAATAATTTGAACAATTCAAAGAGGGGGAAACGAGGGGAAATTTCGTGAAAGCTGAGTAAAAGAAGAGGACTTATATTAAAGTTCACACGGCAATCAGGTGGACAATCAGACATAGTTTGATGCTACTCTGGTTTGCAGATTTAATGAATGTAACCAAGAAGTTACAACTCATAGACCCAACGTTTCGACACTCCTGTCTAGTGCCTTCATCAGGGGTGATCTAAATGCTGCAACAAGAGGTCCTTTTATATGATCACTAATTAGCGGCCTTTTTCTTTTTTTTGGACGAGGTGTAAATAGGCGTCAGGAAGCAAACCGCCATCGTCACGATTTAAAGGAGCGTGGGCGGAGTTAATATGCCAAGCCTCCAAACAAAGGCGCTGGTGGTAACGCCGATTAGTGGTGATAATTTTAGAAGAGGACTTTTCCTCAGCTTACAATGATGAAAAAATGATGAACTACTAATTTCTCGTGAAAACATAACTTCCGGTTTTAATCCAAGGTGAAAATTACAGTAATTAAGGGGAGACTAATTCCGGACTTTGACAACCGACCGCTAAATACGATGCCACTTAATACAGGTTCCACAAATTTGCACATCTGTCGAGGTTTGTTCTAATTTCGAGAGCACAATTAAAGACCAAAAGTATTGTTACTCTTCCGAGATGGAATGGAAACACCGCGCAGGTCTTCCCACAGCCGCCGTTTTACTAACTTGAAGCCTGGAACTGGTAACAAATAAAACAGAATATGCCGTGCGTTGAGTTAAATACACCCTTCATTGCAATACATTACCTCGGGCATATCAAGCAAAGGTTGGTTAACAGCCAATTCAAACAGCGCACGTGCCCTGTCAGTATCACCAAGAATGGTTTCCAGTTCGGCGTACTAAAAATAGAAAAAAGGAGAAAACAGAGCAAAGGTTTCAATAACAGCCGACTGCCAACAGTTTACTATCGTCGATCTCTCATTGCCTCGATCGAAAAGTGCTCTATTTGCAAGTTAACCCTTTCACTCCCATTGGGTGATCAACGTGTAACTTCTCCCTAAAATATGAACACATTATCTAGCACACTCAAACTTATCAGGTAGAAGTCTACATCTTGATCTAACAACCAATTCTCCCAACGAATTTACGAGTAAAATGTGTTGCAGCTAAAGGGGAGAATTGACTATCTTATCTTGGGAGTTAAAGGGTTAATCTGTTATCTTTCCCAAACTATTCACGGTACTTTTCCTTCTTAACATATCTTACACATAGTCTCCCTTGACTGCCGCACATTTAATAAACATATCGTCGGTTTAATTTCGTTCCCTTAGCTTGATCATTGGGAACCTTAAGCTAACCCCAACGTCGACAGCAACGAGGAAGTGGAAAAACAAAAGATCTAATGAGCAGAACAATAGCTCAGCTCGTGCGATTTAAAATTTGTACATTTCTTAGCCTTCCTCTGAAAAACAACGACGCGAAATCATCAAAATTTACGTGGTCTGAGAAAGGAAACTCCGACGGCAAATTATTTAAAATTCCATTTTGAACTCAACACTGCTTACATAAGTTATGCCGAAGAAAAGATGTAGTGCCGTAAGAGACAATAAACACGTCCAGCCATTTGCAAAATCTTAACTAAAAAGATAAATTCATTTCTTGATCGACGTCTCCCTCAGCGTTGCCGTCCTAACCGCCCAAGGTCCCTGTTTGTTAATATTCATGCCCTTATTTTACTTGTTTTGTTTTTGTTCATTCGTGTGGGCGCGCGACTGGACATTCCTTCGATCCAGGCCTGCCTTCGATCGTTTGTTCTTACGTTTGTTTAATCAAACGTTTCTTAGTTTATCATTCCCAATTCGATAACCTTCCGTCTGTTTTCAAGTTTTGTTCTTGTCAAACTCCATCTATAGTTAATTGCAAGTGTTCACAGAAAAGCACACTTATGAAACAATAATAAAAAACAACTACTTTAACAACATAAAACATTCTCTCCTAACCTTGACCCATGTGGTACAATTTGCAGGTCCCTAATAATATTCATGCCCTTATTTTATTTGTTTGTTTTTACGTTTGTTTACTCAAACGTTTCTTAGTTTCTTCATTCCCAGTTCGATAACCTTCCGTCGGCAAGTTTTGTTCTTGTCAAACTCCATTTATAGTTAATTGTGCGGCACACTTATAAAACAATAATAAAACAACTACTTCTCAACAACAATAACATAAAACACTCTCTCCTAACCTTGACCCATGTGGTACAATTTGCAGGATTAAACTCCAGGAATTTCTCGTACAACTTACGACAGCGATCAAATTCTCGAAGCTGTTAAAAGCAAAACGGACAAAGAGGCAGAATTTGCATCACAAAGGGTAACTAGAGACACCGTAACGGAGTCGCCATTCGTGTCAGCTAAAAAAGTAACCAATATTTCTAAGAAACACAAAAAGTCGAGAAAAAGTAAGAATTGAAATGGTTAAGGAGTGGAGGGGGAAGGCTTAGAAAATCACTTCGATAAAGATTTTTAGATTAAGGTCTCAACTCCTTAGAGTTCCTTTTCATAATCATTCTACTCACCTGTAACTCGAGACCGATGTATTCTCGGAAGAGTCGGTCTTTGGGACATTTCCCGATCGCTGTGCCCTGTGACGAACACAAATAATACATTAGCTGAGCGTGTGTGAGACACAATGGACTGGAATGGTAGTTCGGGAAGCTGGAACACGGATTGAAAGTTCCTGACCAGGCCACTTTTTATGTTGTTGGATGGGGCCAGGAGAAAACGATGTCCCATTGTTTATGTCTTGATGAGACATAGTACCTCCCTCCATCTCCCTCCATTCAGTAGGCCTTAACCCTTTAACTGCTGAGTGACCAAGACAGAATTTCTCCTTACTATATCTTTACAATATCATGCAGACAAGTGACGAGAATAAAGAAAAATATCAATTATGGGATTGCTAATTGATCCGATACCAAATTCTCCAAAATAAAATGATGAGAATCATTAGCAGACAGTAAGGAGAATTACTAATGAGATCTTAGGAGTTAAGGGGTTAAATAAGTACAGGCGAGGATCCACAGAAAATTGGAGGGGGGGGGGGAGGTTGGAAGCCTACGATGAACTACCACATATCCAGGAGGCGTAACGCTACTCATAGTAACTTCATTCTAAGAAATCTGCGATTATCGTCGTCGATGTAAACCACTAATTTCGTGGGAAGAGTCGTGGAACTCTAGTGCGCTAATGGATTAGGCGGATCGTGAGTTTGCGTTCACAACAAATCTTTGCATTTCTACCAGCCAAGATCGTTTTCGTTGGCATCAAGCCATCTCAAGTATTGTCCACTGCAGTCAACTTTGCACCAAGCACCCTCGTAAGGTTTTCCCAAACAGTTCGCCGATACCCAATCATACCTCTTGGTTCAGAGAGGCATTGTGAAAGTAACTGTCTTGCAGAAGAACACTTTAAAATAAATCGGGACGAAACAAGAATCAACACAATCTGATCTGCAAACGGTTCCCTTCTCACCCACTTTTGAGCAAGACTGCGCCCGCCCGCCCGCCCTATTCATCCAGATAATGAAATCACCCATGACACTCACCAACGCCTGCCGTGCTGCCTTGAGATCCTTCTGACGGATTTCAAACTGTGCATACAATAGCCAGACTTTACCGAAAGTGAACTGGAAATGAAAAAATAAAAAACAGACATTCACTGCTTAATCTCGTTAAAAAGAAACCGAAATATATCCAAAACCTTGCTTATCCTTTTAAGAACAAATTAAAGACACCAAAATAATACTTAAATGGAAAAGCAAAGTTTCCAACAACATGAAAAAATCCTAGTTTAAGTTTTACTCTGTCAAGCCGTATGAAGACGTAAAGGGATTATAGACTTGGGAACATTGTCCTGACATAACACTAAATTTCTATGAGTACCCAACAAAGAAATGATTGGTTATTAGTTGGGAGAATTAGGGTTTCAGAAATAATCAGAGAGAGTAGGGAACGTTGTAATGTTCAAGCAGTAGTATAGTACAGGATATAACAACCGCTACGCACCGCAAATAAGGTAGTTCTCAACAGTTGTTTACCTTCTTGTGTGGTATAAGATCCAAACATGCACGATACACCTGTCTTGTGCGGTCCATGTCCTGTAACAACAAGAATCAGACGGACACAAGAAAACTTTTTCAATGTGGAATAAAATTTACCTCTGCACTTTGGAGAAGCGTTGGTACAATTTTTAATGGTTTACTTGCTAAACTCTGGAACTACAGGTCTGTGTTCGACCCTTCATTGTGTTCCGTTCATAAGCATGAAACTTTAATTTTGTAGTGCTTCTTTCCACCCGGGGGAATACAAGTCTGAGTGGGTACTAGTGAACTGCCATGAAAACCTAAGGAAATGCTCAGGGAGGAGAGGGGGGTAAAAAAAAAACCTGGGGAGTAGGGTGAACTAAGATGGACTGGCTTTCTATGGAAGGATAGTGACAAAACCGCTATAATCCACCTTAGGTAACAAAACACGGATTGAGATGAAGAACTTATACGAGTCAGTTTCTTCTGCAGACTTGATCTACATCCGCGTAGCCCAACAGCTGCAAAAATAGAACAAACCTTGGCCAGAAGTTCTTCGTACAGCGCATAGTTGATCTACAGGTAAATGTATCGTCTCCATAAACGCTTCTCCTCGGCGGGTGGAATATTGGCGATGGCTCTTTCGTAAACTTCTCTCACTGCATCGGGATCTGCCTCACTTTCCATCAGACGAAGGTAATCAAACCACGCGTCGTAATTATTCGGATTTGTTTTCACCTCCTGGTGAATAAAACGAAAAATAGAAGATTAAATGTACTAGTTGTATATACTAGGTTTGACATGACCTAAAATGAAGCTGCATGCTACAGGCTTTCCCTTTAACACTTTTCTCTGGCAGTGTGGAGGAAAAATTGTGATACGTTTTTCCTTGACATATCGCCCGGCTCAACTAACTGAAATATCGGTTATTTAAAAAAGAGACTTTTGAACGAAAATGAGTTCAAGACGAATTTTTTCCCTTGTCCCTTCACAGATTTAAATCCCCGCCCAGAGCACGAAAGACATAGGAGCCTCAACGGAAAATTTAACGGTCGCACATGCAAGGGACTGTGGGTAGTGATTTGTATTCCTTTTCTCTCGCACGGGGTGGCTCAAGCGCGCTCGCTTCGCGTTTCCTCGCCCTACTATTGCTATGTCGAAAAAAGGCAAGACAGCTAAGGAAAGATTAGCTTCTTGCTTGAATAGATAACTTGACGAGGTGACTTGCCAAAGAGAACCTCTAAAAGGACGAAGTCAAAATGAATTGCTACAAAGGCACTTGAATAATTTCGGCTGAACGCCTGAAGTTAAACAATGCGTGACCTTGTTTCTTCTCGCACGGAATTTGCAACAAACATCACACACTGCTTCTTTTTTCTTTCTTTTTGTTTTTTTCCATCAGCCCCCAAAACTATAGAAACAATCATCCATGTTAAAAACAAATTTATGATTTTTTTTATAATAATTTTGCTAAGTTTAATTTTACTAAGTCCTTTCCTGTGAAGTGACAAATTAACTTCACCTGGAAGCATTCTAAGGAAAAAATGAGGTAAGATAGGAAAACATAAAAAGTCGAAACCAAAGAATGAGCAAGTATAAGGCAGAGTCCAAATGAAGATCCTCAAAAATTAGGAGGAAATTTTTTCACAAATTGCCAAACCGTGACTTTGAGAAGAATATCACTTTAGGGTTTAAAAAGGTCAGCCAAAACAAAGAGTGTGATTGGTCAGTGGCAATCAGTCGATACGGACTTTGTTCTGTTTTCATGGAAACCTAAAAATGATATCTGCTTTCAAGCCATTGTATTAAGAGTCTCCTGACAGTCTAGTTTGATTCGCTTTGAAGATGGAGTCTCTTTTGAAAGATCTCGAGAAGCAAGTTACTTGCTCAATCTGTCTTGATACTTACACCGAACCTAAAACTATTTCATATCTTCACACGTTTTGTTGCAAGTGTTTAGAGAAGCATGCGATAATGAGCCAGAGGCAAGGAAAATTCCGATGCCCGGAGTGTCACGCGGAAATCGATTTACCAGAAGGAAACCGCTTCGATCATTTGCCCATCAGTTTTTTCCACAAGAGTTTGTCGAGTCTCCTCGCCGTTCGACAAAGTGGTGATGCAAGAAGCATTGCTTGTTCCCATTGCAGAAAAACCAACTCTCAGATGTACTATTGCTTTGATTGCGGACGATTCATGTGCCTGGATTGTTTCAATGCGCATCAACTGCTGATTGCAACGTTTGAGGGACACAAAGTCACGCCAGTTGAGGACTTTAAAGAAGAGGATTACGAAGCACTACTGAAGCGACAGCCATTTTGCTCACAACAGTTCCACGAGAAAGAAGTCACACGGTTCTTTTGCTCGCAGTGTCAAGTTTGCATTTGTCCAATCTGCATTGTCACGGATCATCAAAACCACATCGCCGTATTGTTCGACAAAGCAGCACACGACAAAAAGAGAACATCATGTCTGGCGCTAAGATCATCAAGGAAAAAGAAACCCAACTTTGTCAAGTCATCAAGGAGTTCGAAGAAACGATTTCTGAGCTTGATAGAAATTTCGCAACAGCCAAGCGAGAAGTCTTGCGAACAGCCGAACAAATGATAGCAAACATTCGACAGCGCGAGTGAGAAGCGATTGTATCCCTGGAAACAACACGCGTGTCGAGAATTGAGAAGATTAACGCGGCTAAACAGGAAGTAAAATCCCTAGTAAAACAAATAAGCCAAGCAGCTGAGTTTGCGGAGAATCTGGTGCAGAGAAGCTCAAGCTCGGATATAATGCAGAACAAAGAAGCTTTGAGGCAGAAATTTCAAGAGCTTCGTGAGGTTGAAGTTCCAAAACATCACCAGACTACATTTGCCAAATTTAACGCGGCATCCCAACAAGACTTGAAACTGGGTTTTATTCAACTCGCAGCTAAATCAACTGTAGAAGGACTGGACCAAACTTTCCAAGCTGGTGTAGAAGCAGAGTTTACCTTGTGTCCACACACAACAGAAGGAGAGATTAATAACCAGGCCGATCTTAACGATCAAGTTGAATTTCTGATAAAATCCATCAAAGATGTCACAAACGTGACTGTTCACGAAAAAGGAGACGGCAATCTTACGGTGAAGTTTACACCTATAGTGCCTGGCGCCTACAGCGTTGAGGTGAAGATTAATGGCGAAAAGCTTTCTACCTCTCCGTTCCCTTTGGCAGTGAAAGAACGTCAACTTGTCGTAGTTGGTGAGTTGGACTTGAAGTTCAACCAAGGGCAGGAGTTCAAGCGACAAACTGGAATCGCTGTAAACACGCAAGGCGACATAGCTGTTGTAGATAATCTTGGACACTGTGTTTTTTGTATTCAATAAAGAAGGGAACTGTTCAAAACAAATTGGAAAAGAAGGAACACATCCTGGACAATTTAAATATCCATATGATGTGTTATTTTAAACAACAAAGATTTACTAATTGCAGTACAATCAAATAATAGAATCCAACATATAAACATCCAGACAGGATCTGTTGTAAAAACCTTTGGAAAAAAAGGTGAGGGAAAGACTTAAGACTCCACTTAGTATTTGCCTTGACGATAGCGAATTAGAACGTAAATATTTTTTTAAGGGGATTGCACTCGCGAGGGGTCAATACGTCCTTCAATGTGATTGGTCACAAAAACTTAGCTGTTATGGACTTTGTTATGTCCTCGTGGCATCAAAAATTATTATTCACAATTGTCCGTCTGTACTCGTCGCTAGAATAATCTGTACTTCAAGGCGATCGTGATGGAACCTCTCGTGGAAAACCTCAAGAAACAAGCAACATGTTCATTTGTCTCGATACTTACACAGACCCCAAAATATTATCGTGCTTCCACACTTTTTGTTGTAAGTGTTTGGAGGAACATGCAAGAAACACTCTCAGAAAAGGCAAATTCAGATGCCCCGAGTGTCAGGCGGAAATCAATCTACCAGAAGGTAATCGCTTCGACCGTTTGCCCACCAGCTTTCACCAAAATAGTTTGGTAGGTCTTCTTGAAACGGAAGATCGCGAGGCCTTGCTGAGGCCGCCATTTTGCTCGCAACACAAGAACGAAAGACTACGATATTTCTGCTCTACTTGCGAAGCGTGTATTTGTCCTGTTTGCTTAGCCAAAAACCACCGACGCCATGAGTTCGACGTTATTGAAAAGGCAGCGGAGAAGGATACGAAATTCATCATGTTGAACGTCCAGACCATCAAGGAAAAGGCAAACTTCTTACAAGAAGAGATAAGAAAATTTGAGAAAACCTCTAAGGATGTGGAAACGATTATCGCAATCGCTAAACAAGACGTGTCTGAGGCAGCTGAACACGTGATCACAAAGACGCGACAGCAAAAAAAAGAGCTCTTAGAGTCCTTAGAAATGACGCGTAGAAAGAGAATAGAGCAAATTAACTCGGCTAAACAAGAACTGGAATCGCTGGTAAAACAAATACACCAAGCGGCTCAGTTTGCGGAAAAATCTCGTGCAGAGAAGCCCAGGCTGGGATATTATAAAGACCAAGACAACTTTGAAGCACAAATTTCAAGAGCTTCGTGAAGTTGAGATTTCAAGGCATCATCCAAAACATTTGTCAAATTTACCGTGGCATCCCAACAAGACTTGAAACTGGGTTTTATTCAACTCACCGAGAAACCGGCAAAAGCAGCTACATCAACTGTAGAAGGACTGGATCAAACTTTCCAGGCTGGTGTAGAAGCAGAGTTTACGTTGTGTCCAAAAACAGCAGAGGGAGAGACTAGTTACCAGGCCGATCTTAGCGATCAGTTGAATGGCTGATAAAACCCACCGAAGATGTCACAAACGTGACTGTTCAAGCAGGAGAAGAAGGCAATCTTAGATTGAAGTTTACACCTAAAGTGCCTGGTGCCTACAACGTTGAGGTAAAGATTAATGGCGAAAAGCTTCCGACCTGTCCGTTCACTTTGCCAGTGAAAGAACGTGAACTTGTCATAGTCGGCGAATTGGACTTGAAGTTCAACAAAGGGCAGAAGTTCCGTGGACCAAGTGGAATCGCCGTTAACAAGCAAGGCGACATAGCTGTTGTAGATAATCTTGGACACTGTGTTTTTGTATTCAATAAAGAAGGGAACTGTTTGAAACAAATTGGAAAAGAAGGAGTAGATCCTGGACAATTCAAACATCCCACCGGAGTGTTATTTTTAAACGACCACGAAGTTCTTGTTATTGATACGTTTAATAATAGAATACAACACATAAATATCCAGACAGGACTGTTTTGAAAACCTTCGGAAAAAAAGGTGAGGGAAAGGACACTTTATGGTTCCATATTCTGTGCACCTCGATCACGCAAACCGTTTAATTGTCACTGAAACTCGCAACAATAGAGTTCAAGTAATGTCAAAAGAGGGCGAAGCTCTATTCACAATAGGAGACAGTGGTCCAGAGAAACTAAGCACACCATACAGCTGCATTTCTTACAAAAACATTTTCCTGGTAACTGAAAGAGACAATCACGTCATAAAAGCATTCGATTCGTCAAAGACTTTCCTGTACAAGTTTGGCGAAAAAGGGAATCAAGACGGACAGTTCAACAAACCCTGTGGCATGTGTTTAGACGGCTCTGATAACCTTCTTGTTTGTGACCATCTCAATAACAGAGTTCAGCAATTTTCTTTGGACGGTCGCTTTACAGGCAAAACTACCGTTCCTTTAAAAGATCCACTTCGAATTGTAACAGCGGCAGATGGGCGTATACTAGTCACAAGCCATACAGCTAGGAAAATATACATTCTGAGGTAAATGTGTTATAATTCTATGAATCATTCAAATGCTGTATGCCAGTGAAAACTTAAGTCGAATCATTCAATTTTTTTGAGCAAAATTTCTTCAGAAGCAGCAGAAACTCTCAACGGTGTCAATGCATCGTTAGCCCTCAAATACAGAAGCCAGGGGGAAGGGGGTTAGCGCAAAATTGACTAACACCCCAACAGCAGTCAGATACATAGGAAAATTATATTCAGAAAAGGAAACTTAAACGAGTCTAGGATATATTTAACTTTTCTTCATGTGGTGTGCCTTTTACTTCATTCTTTCGAATAAGAAGACCAGATATTTCAGGAAGACACAACCCTCATCAGGGCAAAGAACTATCATATGGTCTAATGTAATCTGGACAAAACTTCACTGAATAGAGCAAAAAAAAAAAACCAAAAGAAAAAGAGACAATCAATGGGACCTCAATTTTCTGTGCCTTGTACAAGAGGTTTCAGGTAGTTAGCTATAAAATGTTTCAATTAGGTATATTCTTTTAAATGAATGATGTAGTCTAGCTATCCGTGTCTTTTTCACCAATGATCTCCAAAGTGAATTGAAGGGAGTTTGCTTGCTCCAATGTTATTTGATTGGAAGTTGCAGAAAGACCATGGCCAAGTGACTTCACCCTTTGAATGCAAAGATCCAATTAATAATTCTCCCCACTGACTTTCATACATTTCTCTATAAATCCGACACGAGATTTGATGTTACATCAGAATAACACCCACCAGCTGATAAGCTTGTATCTTCTCATAACCTGTTTGCAAGATAACATTTTGCAATTGCAAGGAGAATTTACATGTTAATCATCTCTTGGAGTTAAAGAGTGAAGGCACTGGAATTGAAATCTAGAGTTCCCAGGTCCTAACCATCCACTCTGTCTCCAAATGAAATTTGTTTTCTCTTTACTCCCAAGATCCATTTGTTCCCAGTCCCTTGTAAACAACCAGCTGGTTTGCGTCTGATAAGTTGAAATTTCTCACAACTTAAAAAATATTTATATACATGTTTATATGACATACCCATTTAGCACTCAGGTGAATTTGTTTTCCTTCTTAATTCCATTTTACCAATCCTAACCAATTGATGCACTGTACATACATAGTAATTCTAAGAGTAAACTGTACTTCATTTTTTGGGAAGTTTTGTAGTTTCGATGAATAAAAATATTTTAAATACTTGACTTGTACTCATTGTATTCAATTTTCAGTCACACTCTATTCAGGGCTCATAACCAAATTAATCTTCAGCCAATGTGAATCTTCAAAAACTTTGCTCATATTTTCCATTGACACAATCACTGTATAAAAATATTTGATCATTCAGGAACTTTTTCATCTAAGTTTGGAAAACAAGGGAATCAAGATAGACACTTCAACAGATCCAATTGCATGAATTTGGTCAGCTCCAAAAATATTTTTGTCTGAGACCATTGCAAAGACCCTTCAGACCCTAAGAGTGACCAGCATCTAATTACCCCCCCCCCCGACCCTTCCCCCCCCGAACCAAATATTAAGGTCACGACAATTAAGGAGGGATCACCAACTAGAGAAGCTCTTGATTGTTAAATAAAAAGTCTCCTTGTCAATACCTTAGGAAATGCATACAGAACAGTATGGAGAATATGCATACTGATGTTAGCATTAAAGGGACAACAGAGATCTGTCAGCAATTTGATTTGGACGTCACGAACTCATGAAGCCACATTTGTGCCCCTTACACCTCCCCCTCTAATACTTCTACCCCACCCCCACCCCTTGTCAAACTACAAAACCACTTCTTTAGGACTGACTTCAACACTTTACAGTGAACAGATTGAAGTTTTATTCTATTGTTTAGTAAACATTCTGCACACAATTAGTGATATTTATACGACAGCAAAAAAACCAGTAGCCACAACAACAACAACAAATAATTATTCCATTTGTTGTTGGTTCTTTTTCCAAAGCCTGGCCATCTGGAGCAGTTTAAAGTTAGGCATGTTGGCTTCATCGTCAGGAAAGATGTAATCATAGTACTCTTCCCATCCAGCGGTCTGACTGCAAGGAAAATATTTTAATAGTGTTTCAAATCTCCATAGAAAAATGTAAAATCTAACAAAGAGAAAAGAAAATTGCAGTGAGGCTAAAGTATTTACACGCGGCTACGAATTATTTCTGATAACAGCTGCATTAGGAACAAAAATCGTAAGCAAACTGAATACAGAATCGATATGTCACGCGACATTTTGGCTTAGGCAACGGATTGCGTGACGACAGACGATCGAAGTTATTTGAATACGTTTGGAGAGATTTCTTACTCCGTCGTCCGTTTGTAATTTTCTCCTCTTCTTTACTCGACGAGGCATCTTTTTCTTGATTTTTTCTTGGTGAGCTTTCGTCTCCATATTCGTCCTAGAGGATCAAAATAATAAAATTAAATCGGATTCGACCTTTCAAAAAAGGTTCTTTATTCGTACAACCAATTTTATAATACCTCGAACTCTTTCCACGCTTCCAGTACCATCACTCGTTCTTCTTT
Source organism: Pocillopora verrucosa (assembly GCF_036669915.1). Taxonomy (NCBI): domain Eukaryota; kingdom Metazoa; phylum Cnidaria; class Anthozoa; order Scleractinia; family Pocilloporidae; genus Pocillopora; species Pocillopora verrucosa. The sequence continues at coordinate 12,581,094 of NC_089324.1, read as the reverse complement.
CTCCTCTGCGTTTCTGAGAGATTTGCTGGCGCGTTCGTAAACAGTCCCTGAAAATTAATATTTATAGTACAAACAAAATAGAGAAACGGTGAGGATTCAATTTCACAGATTTTTTGGTAGCATTTGAAGCAGTAGAAACTATTTCAAATTAAATATTCCATCATGAATCCTCTCCTACAGAACAAATAAATCTTCCATTGAGTTGTCCGCTCTGGGGCTCTCCGCAAAGGTTCATCGGGCGTTGCGTGACTATAGGCTTTCCTCTTATGAACGCGGGCGTTGCGTGACCGTTGGCTTCCCACTTATGAACTACCATGGTCACGGTCTCGATCGAGAATGTAGGATAGCCTTTTTACACACCTTGCTTGTATGACGCTTTCATCGGTTGCTGTAGAGGCCTCGAACTGTGCAAAACTAATCCAAACCTATAAAGAGAACATTTCAGGAGAATCACAGACGGAAACTAGAGCCTTGCACAAGGAAAGCGAATACAGGGAAACATGGCTGCAATTTGCTTCGACATGTTCGCGGTTAATGATGAATTAACGACACACTACACTTTTGCGAGGCACTAAAAACGATCATACTCGAATAGAAAAGAAATAATGGAAATATTTACTCTTGCACAAAGATTCAACAAAATAGCAGAGATCCGAATTTAGGGAAAAATAATTAAAAAATGCTACCTTGACGTGTTGCGTTCGTTTTAGTAGCCTCTCATACAGATCTCGTTTTTTGTCGTACTCTTCCAAGTTTATCTCAAATCTATGTAAGCTTTCCATAACCCTAAGAACAAAAAAAAAACTACAGTTCTCATTTTCGCTTGCTGCTAGAGTTTTAATAAAATAATTTGAACCATGCAAAGAGGGGGAACGAGGGGAAATTTCTTGAAGCTGAGTAAAAGACAAGAGGACTTATATTAAAGTTCACTACGGCAACCTGGTGGACAATCAGACCTAGTTTTTTGATGCTATTCTCTTGGGTTTACAGATTTTAAATGAATGTAACCAAGAAGTTACAACTCATAGACCCAACGTTTCGACACTCCTGTCTAGTGCCCTTCATCAGGGTGATCTAAATGCTGTACACAAGAGGTCCGTTTATATGATCAACTACTTAGCGGCCTTTTTCTTTTTTTGGACGAGGTGTAAATAGGCGCCAGGAAGCAAACCGCCATCGTCACGATTTAAAGGAGCTGTGGGTGGAGTTTAATATGCCCAAGCCTCCAACCAAAGGCGCTGGTGGTAACGCCCATTAGTGGTGATAATTTTTAGAAGAGGACTTTTCCTCAGCTTACAAATTGATGAAAAAATGATGAACTACTATTTCTCGTGAAAACATAACTTCCGGTTTTAATCCAAGGTGAAATTACAGTAATTAAGGGGAGACTAATTCCGGACTTTGACAAACCGAACCCGCTAAATACGATGCCGCTTAATACAGGTTCACACAAATTTTGTATATCTGTTCGAGGTTTGTTCTAATTTCGAGGCACAATTAAAGACCAAAAGTATTGTTTACTCTTCCGAGATGGAATGGAACAACCGCGCAGGTCTTCCCACAGGCCGCCGTTTGAAGTCCTGGAAACTGGCAACAATAAAACAGAATATGCGGTGCGTTGAGTTAATACCACCCTTTCATTGCAATACCTTCCCTCGGGCATATCAAGCAAAGGTTGGTTAAACATCCACTTCAAACAGCGCACGGGCCCCTGTCAATCTCACCAAGAAGGGTTTCCATCGTGCGGATTGTCTACGGAAAAAGCATGTCAATGTACCTCTGAAATATTAAACTAATAATATTGTGGCTTTCTATTTCGCCTAATTTTCTAACTTGAAGGTTAAAATTTTTCCCTCGTCATGTTTTCCCTTTTCGCCGAGCGGTTGCGTGAAATTAACAAGGCGTTTTTGATCAAAACACGACCGAGCGAAGGGTCTCGGGTGATATTCCCTTTTACGCAGGCGCAAACTAAAAATGTACCGTTTTCATACTCAAAAAGAGGAACCCTGTCCCTTTGTTCTGATATGTAACGTGTCGAACAAAAAGCAGATTTACGCTCGTCAAATCGCGTTTCAAAACCGCTTTATTTCCTCCTTGATTTTTTCTTATTTTGTAAGCGTGAAAGCAGTAGGAGAGGGATCGGGCAACTCAGAAAGCGCTTCGAGTAATTAAACCTCTGCCATCGATTTCTTTACAAGATACACGGTAAGATTTGTGATGTTTCGTTTGAAATATGAATTCTAAATAAATGCCCCTTTTAGTCTTGTTCGCTGGATTTTTCGTAAACTTCCCTGATTAATTTCCGTTTCAGCTTACTAATCTATACTACTTCAAAGCAATGTAAAGACAAAGACGGAGAAACCATGAGTCGTTCCTTTCAACAATCGTAAACAAAGTGTTTGAGCAATCAGATATACGAGGTGTAATAATCAATAGCCGCATATCAGAAGTCTTCAGAAAGAAAGTATTCTGTCTTCAGAAAGCTGTCAAAAAAGCTAGTAATCGTGGAGGAGGCAACTAAATGCACTTCTTAGCAAGTTGGAAACGGGTCCTCGGTATCGATTTAATATCATATCAATCTCAATATCATACAGTTTTGTATCTTTCTTCCGTGGATTCGCCTTTCTAACGAGGGTGTATGTTGAGTGTTCATTGCAAAATCGCTTTGTTTTTTTTCATTTCCCTCTTTGGCCTGTCTGCTATTTTGAAAATTCGTAACGAGAGCATGCGCATTACGTGGGGTTAGTGGTTGCGTACACCTGGAACCGAGAAAAACAAATGTTCGTCGCACTGGGGAAAGAGTTTGATATGATTACAAATTCAGTGCGGAGATGAAAAAGCATAGCTATTTACAATCAGAGTCACCTTTTTAAAAAGAGGTGTTGAAGGTGTTCACTCAAACTTTAAGAAATATTCTGGAATCGTGAATTTGACTTAGAATTGGATAAAAAAAAAAAAAAAATCTGATAGTAATCAATAATATAAGAAGCAGAGTTTCCAGGAATTCCTGTGCGAGGTTAACTTTTACCAGAGAGATTTACAACGAGAAAATTGTCATAATTAAAAACATAGCTTATCACAAAATAGTACAACAATTGGTTAACAGCCAGTTCAAACAGCGCACATGCCCTGTCAGTATCACCAAGAATGGTTTCCAGTTCGGCGTACTAAACATAGAAAAAAGGAGAAAACAAAGCAAAGGTTTCAATAAAAGCCGACTGCCAACAGTTCACCATCGTCGCCTGTGAGGCCTCTCACTGCCTCAATCGAAAAGTGCTCTATTTGCAAGTTAACCCTTTCACTCCCATAGGGTGATCAACGTGTAACTTCTCCCTATAATATGAACACATTATCTAGCAAACTCAAACTTATCAGGTAGAAGTCTACATCTTGATCTAACACCCAATTCTCCCAACGAATTTACGAGTAAAATGTGTTGCAGCTAAAGGGGAGAATTGACTATCTTATCTTGGGAGTTAAAGGGTTAATCTGTTACCTTTCCCGAACTATTCACGGTACTTTTCCTTCTTCACATATCTTACACATGGTCTCCCTTGACTGCCGCACATTTAATAAAGATATCGTCGATTTAATTTCGTTCCCTAACTTGTTCATTGGGAACCTTAAGCTAACCCCAACGTCGACAGCAACGAGGAAGTGGAAAAACAAAAGATCTAATGAGCAGAACAATAGCTCAGCTCGTGCGATTTAAAATTTGTACATTTCTTAGCCTTCCTCTGCAAAACAACGACGTGAAATCACCAAAATTTGCGTGGTCTGAGAAAAGAAACTCCGACGGCAAATTATTTAAAATTCCATTTTGAACTCAACACTGCTTACATAAGTTATGCCGAAGTAAAGATGTAGTGCCGTAAGAGACAATAAACACGTCCAGCCATTTGCAAAATCTTAACTAAAAAGATAAATTCATTTCTTGATCGACGTCTCCCTCAGCGTTGCCGTCCTAACCGCCCAAGGTCCCTGTTTGTTAATATTCATGCCCTTATTTTACTTGTTTTGTTTTTGTTCATTCGTGTGGGCGCGCGACCTGACATTCCTTCGATCCAGGCCTCCCTTCGATCGTTTGTTCTTACGTTTGTTTAATCAAACGTTTCTTAGTTTCTCATTCCCAATTCGATAACCTTCCGTCTGTTTTCAAGTTTTGTTCTTGTCAAACTCCATCTATAGTTAATTGCAAGTGTTCACAGAAAAGCACACTTATGAAACAATAATAAAAAACAACTACTTTAACAACATAAAACATTCTCTCCTAACCTTGACCCATGTGGTACAATTTGCAGGTCCCTAATAATATTCATGCTCTTATTTTACTTGTTTGTTCTTACGTTTGTTTACTCAAACGTTTCTTAGTTTCTTCATTCCCAGTTCGATAACCTTCCGTCGGCAAGTTTTGTTCTTGTCAAACTCCATTTATAGTTAATTGTGCGGCACACTTATAAAACAATAATAAAACAACTACTTCTCAACAACAATAACATAAAACACTCTCTCCTAACCTTGACCCATGTGGTACAATTTGCAGGATTAAACTCCAGGAATTTCTCGTACAACTTACGACAGCGATCAAATTCTCGAAGCTGTTAAAAGCAAAACGGACAAAGAGGCAGAATTTGCATCACAAAGGGTAACTAGAGACACCGTAACGGAGTCGCCATTCGTGTCAGCTAAAAAAAGTAACCAATATTTCTAAGAAACACAAAAAGTCGAGAAAAAGTAAGAATTGAAATGGTTAAGGAGTGGAGGGGGAAGGCTTAGAAAATCACTTCGATAAAGATTTTTAGATTAAGGTCTCAACTCCTTAGAGTTCCTTTTCATAATCATTCTACTCACCTGTAACTCGAGACCGATGTATTCTCGGAAGAGTCGGTCTTTGGGACATTTCCCGATCGCTGTGCCCTGTGACGAACACAAATAATACATTAGCTGAGCGTGTGTGAGACACAATGGACTGGACTGGTAGTTCGGGAAGCTGGAACACGGATTGAAAGTTCCTGACCAGGCCACTTTTTATGTTGTTGGATGGGGCCAGGAGAAAACGATGTCCCATTGTTTATGTCTTGATGAGACATAGTACCTCCCTCCATCTCCCTCCATTCAGTAGGCCTTAACCCTTTAACTGCTGAGTGACCAAGACAGAATTTCTCCTTACTATATCTTTACAATATCATGCAGACAAGTGACGAGAATAAAGAAAAATATCAATTATGGGATTGCTAATTGATCCGATACCAAATTCTCCAAAATAAAATGATGAGAATCATTGGCAGACAGTAAGGAGAATTACTAATGAGATCTTAGGAGTTAAGGGGTTAAATAAGTACAGGCGAGGATCCACAGAAAATTGGAGGGGGGGGGGGGGGGGGGTTGGAAGCCTACGATGAACTACCACATATCCAGGAGGCGTAACGCTACTCATAGTAACTTCATTCTAAGAAATCTGCGATTATCGTCGTCGATGTAAACCACTAATTTCGTGGGAAGATTCGTGGAACTCTAGTGCGCTAATGGATTAGGCGGATCGTGAGTTTGCGTTCACAACAAATCTTTGCATTTCTACCAGCCAAGATCGTTTTCGTTGGCATCAAGCCATCTCAAGTATTGTCCACTGCAGTCAACTTTGCACCAAGCACCCTCGTAAGGTTTTCCCAAACAGTTCGCCGATACCCAATCATACCTCTTGGTTCAGAGAGGCATTGTGAAAGTAACTGTCTTGCAGAAGAACACTTTAAAATAAATCGGGACGAAACAAGAATCAACACAATCTGATCTGCAAACGGTTCCCTTCTCACCCACTTTTGAGCAAGACTGCGCCCGCCCGCCCGCCCGCCCGCCCGCCCGCCCGCCCGCCCGCCCGCCCGCCCGCCCGCCCGCCCGCCCGCCCGCCCGCCCGCCCGCCCTATTCATCCAGATAATGAAATCACCCATGACACTCACCAACGCCTGCCGTGCTGCCTTGAGATCCTTCTGACGGATTTCAAACTGTGCATACAATAGCCAGACTTTACCGAAAGTGAACTGGAAATGAAAAAATAAAAAACAGACATTCACTGCTTAATCTCGTTAAAAAGAAACCGAAATATATCCAAAACCTTGCTTATCCTTTTAAGAACAAATTAAAGACACCAAAATAATACTTAAATGGAAAAGCAAAGTTTCCAACAACATGAAAAAATCCTAGTTTAAGTTTTACTCTGTCAAGCCGTATGAAGACGTAAAGGGATTATAGACTTGGGAACATTGTCCTGACATAACACTAAATTTCTATGAGTATCCAACAAAGAAATGATTGGTTATTAGTTGGGAGAATTAGGGTTTCAGAAATAATCAGACAGAGTAGGGAACGTTGTAATGTTCAAGCAGTAGTATAGTACAGGATATAACAACCGCTACGCACCGCAAATAAGGTAGTTCTCAACAGTTGTTTACCTTCTTGTGTGGTATAAGATCCAAACATGCACGATACACCTGTCTTGTGCGGTCCATGTCCTGTAACAACAAGAATCAGACGGACACAAGAAAACTTTTTCAATGTGGAATAAAATTTACCTCTGCACTTTGGAGAAGCGTTGGTACAAATTTTTAATGGTTTACTTGCTAAACTCTGGAACTAGAGGTCTGTGTTCGACCCTTCATTGTGTTCCGTTCATAAGCATGAAACTTTAATTTTGTAGTGCTTCTTTCCACCCGGGGGAATACAAGTCTGAGTGGGTACTAGTGAACTGCCATGAAAACCTAAGGAAATGCTCAGGGAGGAGAGGGGGGTAAAAAAAAAACCTGGGGAGTAGGGTGAACTAAGATGGACTGGCTTTCTATGGAAGGATAGTGACAAAACCGCTCTAATCCACCTTAGGTAACAAAACACGGATTGAGATGAAGAACTTATACGAGTCAGTTTCTTCTGCAGACTTGATCTACATCCGCGTAGGCCAACAGCTGCAAAAATAGAACAAACCTTGGCCAGAAGTTCTTCGTACAGCGCATAGTTGATCCACAGGTAAATGTATCGTCTCCATAAACGCTTCTCCTCGGCGGGTGGAATATTGGCGATGGCTCTTTCGTAAACTTCTCTCACTGCATCGGGATCTGCCTCACTTTCCATCAGACGAAGGTAATCAAACCACGCGTCGTAATTATTCGGATTTGTTTTCACCTCCTGGTGAATAAAACGAAAAATAGAAGATTAAATGTACTAGTTGTATATACTAGGTTTGACATGACCTAAAATGAAGCTGCATGCTACAGGCTTTCCCTTTAACACTTTTCTCTGGCAGTGTGGAGGACAAATTGTGATACGTTTTTCCTTGACATATCGCCCGGCTCAACTAACTGAAATATCGGTTATTTAAAAAAGAGACTTTTGAACGAAAATGAGTTCAAGACGAATTTTTTCCCTTGTCCCTTCACAGATTTAAATCCCCGCCCAGAGCACGAAAGACATAGGAGCCTCAACGGAAAATTTAACGGTCGCACATGCAAGGGACTGTGGGTAGTGATTTGTATTCCTTTTCTCTCGCACGGGGTGGCTCAAGCGCGCTCGCTTCGCGTTTCCTCGCCCTACTATTGCTATGTCGAAAAAAGGCAAGACAGCTAAGGAAAGATTAGCTTCTTGCTTGAATAGATAACTTGACGAGGTGACTTGCCAAAGAGAACCTCTAAAAGGACGAAGTCAAAATGAATTGCTACAAAGGCACTTGAATAATTTCGGCTGAACGCCTGAAGTTAAACAATGCGTGACCTTGTTTCTTCTCGCACGGAATTTGCAACAAACATCACACACTGCTTCTTTTTTTCTTTTCTTTTTGTTTTTTTCCATCAGCCCCCAAAACTATAGAAACAATCATCCATGTTAAAAACAAATTTATGATTTTTTTTTATAATAATTTTGCTAAGTTTAATTTTACTAAGTCCTTTCCTGTGAAGTGACAAATTAACTTCACCTGGAAGCATTCTAAGGAAAAAATGAGGTAAGATAGGAAAACATAAAAAGTCGAAACCAAAGAATGAGCAAGTATAAGGCAGAGTCCAAATGAAGATCCTCAAAAATTAGGAGGAAATTTTTTCACAAATTGCCAAACCGTGACTTTGAGAAGAATATCACTTTAGGGTTTAAAAAGGTCAGCCAAAACAAAGAGTGTGATTGGTCAGTGGCAATCAGTCGATACGGACTTTGTTCTGTTTTCATGGAAACCTAAAAATGATATCTGCTTTCAAGCCATTGTATTAAGAGTCTCCTGACAGTCTAGTTTGATTCGCTTTGAAGATGGAGTCTCTTTTGAAAGATCTCAAGAAGCAAGTTACTTGCTCAATCTGCCTTGATACTTACACCGAACCTAAAACTATTTCATATCTTCACACGTTTTGTTGCGAGTGTTTAGAGAAGCATGCGATAATGAGCCAGAGGCAAGGAAAATTCCGATGCCCGGAGTGTCACGCGGAAATCGATTTACTAGAAGGAAACCGCTTCGATCATTTGCCCATCAGTTTTTTCCACAAGAGTTTGTCGAGTCTCCTCGCCGTTCGACAAAGTGGTGATGCAAGTAGCATTGCTTGTTCCCATTGCAGAAAAACCAACTCTCAGATGTACTATTGCTTTGATTGCGGACGATTCATGTGCCTGGATTGTTTCAATGCGCATCAACTGCTGATTGCAACGTTTGAGGGACACAAAGTCACGCCAGTTGAGGACTTTAAAGAAGAGGATTACGAAGCACTACTGAAGCGACAGCCATTTTGCTCACAACAGTTCCACGAGAAAGAAGTCACACGGTTCTTTTGCTCGCAGTGTCAAGTTTGCATTTGTCCAATCTGCATTGTCACGGATCATCAAAACCACATCGCCGTATTGTTCGACAAAGCAGCACACGACAAAAAGAGAACATCATGTCTGGCGCTAAGATCATCAAGGAAAAAGAAACCCAACTTTGTCAAGTCATCAAGGAGTTCGAAGAAACGATTTCTGAGCTTGATAGAAATTTCGCAACAGCCAAGCGAGAAGTCTTGCGAACAGCCGAACAAATGATAGCAAACATTCGACAGCGCGAGTGAGAAGCGATTGTATCCCTGGAAACAACACGCGTGTCGAGAATTGAGAAGATTAACGCGGCTAAACAGGAAGTAAAATCCCTAGTAAAACAAATAAGCCAAGCAGCTGAGTTTGCGGAGAATCTGGTGCAGAGAAGCTCAAGCTCGGATATAATGCAGAACAAAGAAGCTTTGAGGCAGAGATTTCAAGAGCTTCGTGAGGTTGAAGTTCCAAAACATCACCAGACTACATTTGCCAAATTTAACGCGGCATCCCAACAAGACTTGAAACTGGGTTTTATTCAACTCGCAGCTAAATCAACTGTAGAAGGACTGGACCAAACTTTCCAAGCTGGTGTAGAAGCAGAGTTTACCTTGTGTCCACACACAACAGAAGGAGAGATTAATAACCAGGCCGATCTTAACGATCAAGTTGAATTTCTGATAAAATCCATCAAAGATGTCACAAACGTGACTGTTCACGAAAAAGGAGACGGCAATCTTACGGTGAAGTTTACACCTATAGTGCCTGGCGCCTACAGCGTTGAGGTGAAGATTAATGGCGAAAAGCTTTCTACCTCTCCGTTCCCTTTGGCAGTGAAAGAACGTCAACTTGTCGTAGTTGGTGAGTTGGACTTGAAGTTCAACCAAGGGCAGGAGTTCAAGCGACAAACTGGAATCGCTGTAAACACGCAAGGCGACATAGCTGTTGTAGATAATCTTGGACACTGTGTTTTTTGTATTCAATAAAGAAGGGAACTGTTCAAAACAAATTGGAAAAGAAGGAACACATCCTGGACAATTTAAATATCCATATGATGTGTTATTTTTAAACAACAAAGATTTACTAATTGCAGTACAATCAAATAATAGAATCCAACATATAAACATCCAGACAGGATCTGTTGTAAAAACCTTTGGAAAAAAAGGTGAGGGAAAGACTTAAGACTCCACTTAGTATTTGCCTTGACGATAGCGAATTAGAACGTAAATATTTTTTTAAGGGGATTGCACTCGCGAGGGGTCAATACGTCCTTCAATGTGATTGGTCACAAAAACTTAGCTGTTATGGACTTTGTTATGTCCTCGTGGCATCAAAAATTATTATTCACAATTGTCCGTCTGTACTCGTCGCTAGAATAATCTGTACTTCAAGGCGATCGTGATGGAACCTCTCGTGGAAAACCTCAAGAAACAAGCAACATGTTCAATTTGTCTCGATACTTACACAGACCCCAAAATATTATCGTGCTTCCACACTTTTTGTTGTAAGTGTTTGGAGGAACATGCAAGAAACACTCTCAGAAAAGGCAAATTCAGATGCCCCGAGTGTCAGGCGGAAATCAATCTACCAGAAGGTAATCGCTTCGACCGTTTGCCCACCAGCTTTCACCAAAATAGTTTGGTAGGTCTTCTTGAAACGGAAGATCGCGAGGCCTTGCTGAGGCCGCCATTTTGCTCGCAACACAAGAACGAAAGACTACGATATTTCTGCTCTACTTGCGAAGCGTGTATTTGTCCTGTTTGCTTAGCCAAAAACCACCGACGCCATGAGTTCGACGTTATTGAAAAGGCAGCGGAGAAGGATACGAAATTCATCATGTTGAACGTCCAGACCATCAAGGAAAAGGCAAACTTCTTACAAGAAGAGATAAGAAAATTTGAGAAAACCTCTAAGGATGTGGAAACGATTATCGCAATCGCTAAACAAGACGTGTCTGAGGCAGCTGAACACGTGATCACAAAGACGCGACAGCAAAAAAAAGAGCTCTTAGAGTCCTTAGAAATGACGCGTAGAAAGAGAATAGAGCAAATTAACTCGGCTAAACAAGAACTGGAATCGCTGGTAAAACAAATACACCAAGCGGCTCAGTTTGCGGAAAATCTCGTGCAGAGAAGCCCAGGCTGGGATATTATAAAGACCAAGACAACTTTGAAGCACAAATTTCAAGAGCTTCGTGAAGTTGAGATTTCAAGGCATCATCCAAAAACATTTGTCAAATTTACCGTGGCATCCCAACAAGACTTGAAACTGGGTTTTATTCAACTCACCGAGAAACCGGCAAAAGCAGCTACATCAACTGTAGAAGGACTGGATCAAACTTTCCAGGCTGGTGTAGAAGCAGAGTTTACGTTGTGTCCAAAAACAGCAGAGGGAGAGACTAGTTACCAGGCCGATCTTAGCGATCAAGTTGAATGGCTGATAAAACCCACCGAAGATGTCACAAACGTGACTGTTCAAGCAGGAGAAGAAGGCAATCTTAGATTGAAGTTTACACCTAAAGTGCCTGGTGCCTACAACGTTGAGGTAAAGATTAATGGCGAAAAGCTTCCGACCTGTCCGTTCACTTTGCCAGTGAAAGAACGTGAACTTGTCATAGTCGGCGAATTGGACTTGAAGTTCAACAAAGGGCAGAAGTTCCGTGGACCAAGTGGAATCGCCGTTAACAAGCAAGGCGACATAGCTGTTGTAGATAATCTTGGACACTGTGTTTTTGTATTCAATAAAGAAGGGAACTGTTTGAAACAAATTGGAAAAGAAGGAGTAGATCCTGGACAATTCAAACATCCCACCGGAGTGTTATTTTTAAACGACCACGAAGTTCTTGTTATTGATACGTTTAATAATAGAATACAACACATAAATATCCAGACAGGAACTGTTTTGAAAACCTTCGGAAAAAAAGGTGAGGGAAAAGGACACTTTATGGTTCCATATTCTGTGCACCTCGATCACGCAAACCGTTTAATTGTCACTGAAACTCGCAACAATAGAGTTCAAGTAATGTCAAAAGAGGGCGAAGCTCTATTCACAATAGGAGACAGTGGTCCAGAGAAACTAAGCACACCATACAGCTGCATTTCTTACAAAAACATTTTCCTGGTAACTGAAAGAGACAATCACGTCATAAAAGCATTCGATTCGTCAAAGACTTTCCTGTACAAGTTTGGCGAAAAAGGGAATCAAGACGGACAGTTCAACAAACCCTGTGGCATGTGTTTAGACGGCTCTGATAACCTTCTTGTTTGTGACCATCTCAATAACAGAGTTCAGCAATTTTCTTTGGACGGTCGCTTTACAGGCAAAACTACCGTTCCTTTAAAAGATCCACTTCGAATTGTAACAGCGGCAGATGGGCGTATACTAGTCACAAGCCATACAGCTAGGAAAATATACATTCTGAGGTAAATGTGTTATAATTCTATGAATCATTCAAATGCTGTATGCCAGTGAAAACTTAAGTCGAATCATTCAATTTTTTTGAGCAAAATTTCTTCAGAAGCAGCAGAAACACTCAACGGTGTCAATGCATCGTTAGCCCTCAAATACAGAAGCCAGGGGGAAGGGGGTTAGCGCAAAATTGACTAACACCCCAACAGCAGTCAGATACATAGGAAAATTATATTCAGAAAAGGAAACTTAAACGAGTCTAGGATATATTTAACTTTTCTTCATGTGGTGTGCCTTTTACTTCATTCTTTCGAATAAGAAGACCAGATATTTCAGGAAGACACAACCCTCATCAGGGCAAAGAACTATCATATGGTCTAATGTAATCTGGACAAAACTTCACTGAATAGAGCAAAAAAAAAAAAACCAAAAGAAAAAGAGACAATCAATGGGACCTCAATTTTCTGTGCCTTGTACAAGAGGTTTCAGGTAGTTAGCTATAAAATGTTTCAATTAGGTATATTCTTTTAAATGAATGATGTAGTCTAGCTATCCGTGTCTTTTTCACCAATGATCTCCAAAGTGAATTGAAGGGAGTTTGCTTGCTCCAATGTTATTTGATTGGAAGTTGCAGAAAGACCATGGCCAAGTGACTTCACCCTTTGAATGCAAAGATCCAATTAATAATTCTCCCCACTGACTTTCATACATTTCTCTATAAATCCGACACGAGAATTTGATGTTACATCAGAATAACACCCACCAGCTGATAAGCTTGTATCTTCTCATAACCTGTTTGCAAGATAACATTTTGCAATTGCAAGGAGAATTTACATGTTAATCATCTCTTGGAGTTAAAGAGTGAAGGCACTGGAATTGAAATCTAGAGTTCCCAGGTCCTAACCATCCACTCTGTCTCCAAATGAAATTTGTTTGTCTTTACTCCCAAGATCCATTTGTTCCCAGTCCCTTGTAAACAACCAGCTGGTTTGCGTCTGATAAGTTGAAATTTCTCACAACTTAAAAAATATTTATATACATGTTTATATGACATACCCATTTAGCACTCAGGTGAATTTGTTTTCCTTCTTAATTCCATTTTACCAATCCTAACCAATTGATGCACTGTACATACATAGTAATTCTAAGAGTAAACTGTACTTCATTTTTTGGGAAGTTTTGTAGTTTCGATGAATAAAAATATTTTAAATACTTGACTTGTACTCATTGTATTCAATTTTCAGTCACACTCTATTCAGGGCTCATAACCAAATTAATCTTCAGCCAATGTGAATCTTCAAAAACTTTGCTCATATTTTCCATTGACACAATCACTGTATAAAAATATTTGATCATTCAGGAACTTTTTCATCTAAGTTTGGAAAACAAGGGAATCAAGATAGACACTTCAACAGATCCAATTGCATGAATTTGGTCAGCTTCAAAAATATTTTTGTCTGAGACCATTGCAAAGACCCTTCAGACCCTAAGAGTGACCAGCATCTAATTACCCCCCCCCCGACCCTTCCCCCCCCCCCGAACCAAATATTAAGGTCACGACAATTAAGGAGGGGATCACCAACTAGAGAAGCTCTTGATTGTTAAATAAAAAGTCTCCTTGTCAATACCTTAGGAAATGCATACAGAACAGTATGGAGAATATGCATACTGATGTTAGCATTAAAGGGACAACAGAGATCTGTCAGCAATTTGATTTGGACGTCACGAACTCATGAAGCCACATTTGTGCCCCTTACACCTCCCCCTCTAATACTTCTACCCCACCCCCACCCCTTGTCAAACTACAAAACCACTTCTTTAGGACTGACTTCAACACTTTACAGTGAACAGATTGAAGTTTTATTCTATTGTTTAGTAAACATTCTGCACACAATTAGTGATATTTATACGACAGCAAAAAAACCAGTAGCCACAACAACAACAACAAATAATTATTCCATTTGTTGTTGGTTCTTTTTCCAAAGCCTGGCCATCTGGAGCAGTTTAAAGTTAGGCATGTTGGCTTCATCGTCAGGAAAGATGTAATCATAGTACTCTTCCCATCCAGCGTCTGACCGCAAGGAAAAATATTTTAATAGTGTTTCAAATCTCCATAGAAAAATGTAAAATCTAACAAAGAGAAAAGAAAATTGCAGTGAGGATAAAGTATTATACACGCGGCTACGAATTATATCTGATAACAGCTGCATTAGGAACAAAAATCGTAAGCAAACTGAATACAGAATCGATATGTCACGCGACATTTTGGCTTAGGCAACGGATTGCGTGACGACAGACGATCGAAGTTATTTGAATACGTTTGGAGAGATTTCTTACTCCGTCGTCCGTTTGTACTTTTCTCCTCTTCTTTACTCGACGAGGCATCTTTTTCTTGATTTTTTCGTGTGAGCTTTCGTCTCCATATTCGTCCTAGAGGATCAAAATAATAAAATTAAATCGGATTCGACCTTTCAAAAAAGTTTCTTTATTCGTACAACCAATTTTAATAATACCTCGAACTCTTTCCAGGCTTCCAGTACCATCACTCGTTCTTCTTTCTCCTCTGCGTTTCTGAGAGATTTGCTGGCGCGTTCGTAAACAGTCCTGAAAATTAATATTTATAGTACAAACAAAATAGAGAACGGTGAGGATTCAATTTCACAGATTTTTTGGTAGCATTTGAAGCAGTAGAAACTATTTCAAATTAAATATTCCATCATGAATCCTCTCCTACAGAACAAATAAATCTTCCATTGAGTTGTCCGCTCTGGGGCTCTCCGCAAAGGTTCATCGGGCGTTGCGTGACTATAGGCTTTCCTCTTATGAACGCGGGCGTTGCGTGACCGTTGGCTTTCCACTTATGAACTACCATGGTCACGGTCTCGATCGAGAATGTAGGATAGCCTTTTTACACACCTTGCTTGTATGACGCTTTCATCGGTTGCTGTAGAGGCCTCGAACTGTGCAAAACTAATCCAAACCTATAAAGAGAACATTTCAGGAGAATCACAGACGGAAACTAGAGCCTTGCACAAGGAAAGCGAATACAGGGAAACATGGCTGCAAATTTGCTTCGACATGTTCGCGGTTAATGATGAAATTAACGACACACTACACTTTTGCGAGGCACTAAAAACGATCATACTCGAATAGAAAGAAATAATGGAAATATTTACTCTTGCAAAAGAGATTCAACAAAATAGCAGAGATCGAATTTAGGGAAAAATAATTAAAAAATACTACCTTGACGTGTTGCGTTCGTTTTAGTAGCCTCTCATACAGATCTCGTGTTTTGTCGTACTCTTCCAAGTTTATCTCAAAATCTATGTAAGCTTTCCATAAAACCTAAGAACAAAAAAAAACTACAGTTCTTCGCTTGCTGCTAGATGTTTTAATAAAATAATTTGAACAATTCAAAGAGGGGGAAACGAGGGGAAATTTCGTGAAAGCTGAGTAAAAGAAGAGGACTTATATTAAAGTTCACACGGCAACCTGGTGGACAATCAGACATAGTTTGATGCTACTCTGGTTTACAGATTTAATGAATGTAACCAAGAAGTTACAACTCATAGACCCAACGTTTCGACACTCCTGTCTAGTGCCTTCATCAGGGGTGATCTAAATGCTGCAACAAGAGGTCCTTTTATATGATCACTAATTAGCGTTTTTTTTCTTTTTTTGGACGAGGTGTAAATAGGCGCCAGGAAGCAAACCGCCATCGTCACGATTTAAAGGAGCGTGGTCGGAGTTAATATGCCAAGCCTCCAAACAAAGGCGCTGGTGGTAACGCCCATTAGTGGTGATAATTTTAGAAGAGGACTTTTCCTCAGCTTACAATGATGAAAAAATGATGAACTACTAATTTCTCGTGAAAACATAACTTCCGGTTTTAATCCAAGGTGAAAATTACAGTAATTAAGGGGAGACTAATTCCGGACTTTGACAACCGACCGCTAAATACGATGCCGCTTAATACAGGTTCCACAAATTTGCATATCTGTCGAGGTTTGTTCTAATTTCGAGAGCACAATTAAAGACCAAAAGTATTGTTACTCTTCCGAGATGGAATGGAAACACCGCGCAGGTCTTCCCACAGCCGCCGTTTGAAGCCTGGAACTGGCAACAAATAAAACAGAATATGCCGTGCGTTGAGTTAAATACACCCTTCATTGCAATACATTACCTCGGGCATATCAAGCAAAGGTTGGCTAACAGCCAGTTCAAACAGCGCACGTGCCCTGTCAGCATCACCAAGAATGGTTTCCATCGTGCGGATTGTCTACGGAAAAAGCATTCAATGTACCTCTGAAATATTAAACTATAATATTGTGGCTTTCTATTTCGCTAATTTTCTAACTTGAAAGTGAAATTTTTTCCCTCGTCATTTTTACCTTTTCTCCGAGCGGTTGCGTGAAATTAACAAGCCGTTTTTGATCAAAACACGACCGAGCGAAGGGTCTCGGGTGATATCTCTTTTACGCAGGCGCAAACTAAAAATGTATCGTCAGAATCAAAAAGAGGAACAAATTTCCTTTGTTTTGATATGTAAAGTGTCGAACAAAAAGCAGATTTACGCTCGTCAAATCGCGTTTCAAAACAGCTTTATTTCCTCCTTTTGATTTTTTCTTATTTTGTAAGCGTGAAAGCAGTAGGAGAGGGATCGGGAAACTCAGAAAGCGCTTCGAGAATTAATCTGCCATCGTTTATTTACAAGATAAACAGGTAAGATTTGTGATGTTCGTTGAAATATGAATTCTAAATAAATGCCCCTTTTAAGCTTGTTCGCTGGATTTTTCGTAAACTTCCCTGATTAATTTTTCGTTTCAGCTTACTAATCTATACTACTTCAAAGCAATGTAAAGACAAAGACGGAGAACCATGAGTCGTTCCTTTCAACAATCGTAAACAAAGTGTTTGAGCAATCAGATATACGAGGTGTAATAATCAATAGCCGTATATCAGAAGTCTTCAGAAAGAAAGTATTCTGTCTTCAGAAAGCTGTCAAAAAAGCTAGTAATCGTGGAGGAAGGCAACTAAATGCACTTCTTAGCAAGTTGGAAACGGGTCCTCGGTATCGATTTAATATCATATCAATCTCAATATCATACAGTTTTGTATCTTTCTTCCGTGGATTCGCCTTTCTAACGAGGGTGTATGTTGAGTGTTCATTGCAAAATCGCTTTGTTTTTTTTCATTTCCCTCTTTGGCCTGTCTGCTATTTTGAAAATTCGTAACGGAGAGCATGCGCATTACGTGGGGTTAGTGGTTGCGTACACCTGGAACCGAGAAAAACAAATGTTCGTCGCACTGGGGAAAGAGTTTGATATGATTACAAATTCAGTGCGGAGATGAAAAAGCATAAGCTATTTACAATCAGAGTCACCTTTTTAAAAAGAGGTGTTGAAGGTGTTCACTCAAACTTTAAGAAATATTCTGGAATCGTGAATTTGACTTAGAATTGGATAAAAAAAAAACCAGTCTGATAGTAATCAATAATATAAGAAGCAGGAGTTTCCAGGAATTCCTGTGCGAGGTTAATTTTTACCAGAGAGATTTACAACTAGAAAATTGTCATAATTAAAAACATAGCTTATCACAAAATAGTACAACAAGATCTAATCACCGTAGAAACGGAGCGACTGTTTCCGTACCAAATTTACAACCGCAATAAGAAAAAGGTGAAAGAAATTGTACTTAGATGAGATCGCCAAAAGGAATAAGAAATAATCAACCTGTCTTATTATAATTTTTGTATCGAATGGCTTAAAGTAATATAATATTTCCATTCTTTTTCCCAACACCAATATAAGGAAACCCTTACAATATTTCAGATTAAATATCGTTCTATTTTTATCGTTTAACACACATTATCCAGCAAACTCAAACTTATCAGGTAGAAGTCTATATCTTGATCTAACACCCAATTCTCCCAACGAATTTACGAGGAAATGTGTTGCAGCTAGAGAGGAGAATTGACAATCTTATCTTGGGAGTTAAAGGGTTAATCTGTTACCTTTCCCAAACTATTTACGGTACTTTTCCTTCTTCACATATCTTACACATAGTCTCCCTTGACTGCCGCACATTTAATAAACATATCGTCGGTTTAATTTCGTTCCCTTAGCTTGATCATTGGGAACCTTAAGCTAACCCCAACGTCGACAGCAACGAGGAAGTGGAAAAACAAAAGATCTAATAAGCAGAACAATAGCTCAGCTCGTGCGATTTAAAATTTGTACATTTCTTAGCCTTCCTCTGCAAAACAACGACGTGAAATCACCAAAATTTGCGTGGTCTGAGAAAAGAAACTCCGAAGGCAAATTATTTATGTAGTGCCGTAAGAGACAATAAACACGTCCAGCCATTTGCAAAATCTTAACTAAAAAGATAAATTCATTTCTTGATCGACGTCTCCCTCAGCGTTGCCGTCCTAACCGCCCAAGATCCCTGTTTGTTAATATTCATGCCCTTATTTTACTTGTTTTGTTTTTGTTCATTCGTGTGGGCGCGCGACTGGACATTCCTTCGATCCAGGCCTGCCTTCGATCGTTTGTTCTTACGTTTGTTTAATCAAACGTTTCTTAGTTTCTCATTCCTAATTCGATAACCTTCCGTCTGTTTTCAAGTTTTGTTCTTGTCAAACTCCATCTATAGTTAATTGCAAGTGTTCACAGAAAAGCACACTTATGAAACAATAATAAAAAACAACTACTTTAACAACATAAAACATTCTCTCCTAACCTTGACCCATGTGGTACAATTTGCAGGTCCCTAATAATATTCATGCCCTTATTTTACGTGTTTGTTCTTACGTTTGTTTACTCAAACGTTTCTTAGTTTCTTCATTCCCAGTTCGATAACCTTCCGTCGGCAAGTTTTGTTCTTGTCAAACTCCATTTATAGTTAATTGTGCGGCACACTTATAAAACAATAATAAAACAACTACTTCTCAACAACAATAACATAAAACACTCTCTCCTAACCTTGACCCATGTGGTACAATTTGCAGGATTAAACTCCAGGAATTTCTCGTACAACTTACGACAGCGATCAAATTCTCGAAGCTGTTAAAAGCAAAACGGACAAAGAGGCAGAATTTGCATCACAAAGGGTAACTAGAGACACCGCCACGGAGTCGCCATTCGTGTCAGCTAAAAAAGTAACCAATATTTCTAAGAAACACAAAAAGTCGAGAAAAAATACGAATTGAAATGGTTAAGGAGTGGAAGGGGGAAGGCTTAGAAAATCACTTCGATAAAGATTTTTAGATTAAGGTCTCAACTCCTTAGAGTTCCTTTTCATAATCTTTCAACTCACCTGTAACTCGAGACCGATGTATTCTCGGAAGAGTCGGTCTTTGGGACATTTCCCGATCGCTGTGCCCTGTGACGAACACAAATAATACATTAGCAGAGCGTGTGTGAGGCCCAATGGACTGGACTGGCAGTTCGGGAAGCTGGAACACGGATTGAAAGTTCCTGACCAGGCCACTTTTTATGTTGTTGGATGGGGCCAGGAGAAAACGATGTCCCATTGTTTATGTCTTGATGAGACACAGTACCTCCTTCCATCTCCCTCCATTCAGTAGGCCTTAAGGGGGGAGGGGGGAGGGGGGAGGTTGGAAGCCTACGATGAACTACCACATATCCAGGAAGAGTATCACTACTCATAGTAACTTCATTCTAAGAAATCCGCGATTATCTTCGCCGATGTAAACCATTAATTTCGTGGGAAGAGTCGTGGAACTCTAGCGCGCTAATGGATTAGGCGGATCATGATTTTTTGTTCACAACAAATCTTTGCATTTCTACCACCCAAGCTCGTTTTCGTTGGCACCAAGCCATCTCAAGTATTGTCCACTGTAGTCAACTTTGCACCAAGTACCCTCGTAACGTTTTCCCAAACAGTTCGCCGATACCCAATCATACCTCTTGGTTCAGAGAGGCACTGTGAAAGTAACTGTCTTGCAAAAGAACACGCCACAATGACCCGGGACGGAAAGAGAATAAACACAATCTGATCTGCAAACGGTTCCCTCCTCACCCACTTTTGAGCAAGACTACGCCCGCCCGCCACTCATCCAGATGATGAAATCTCCCATGACACTCACCAACGCCTGCCGTGCTGCCTTGAGATCCTTCTGGCGGATTTCAAACTGTGCATACAACAGCCAGACTTTACCGAAAGTGAACTGGAAATGAAAAAATAAAAAACAGACGTTCACTGCTTAATCTCGTTAAAAAGAAACTGAAATATATCCAAAACCTTCCTTATCCTTTTGAGCACAAATTAAAGACAACAAAATAATACTTAAATGGAAAAGCAAAGTTTCCAACAACATGAAAAAATCCTAGTTTAAGTTTTACTCTGTCAAGCCAAATGAAGACGTAAAGGGATTATAGACTTGGGAACATTGTCCTGACATAACACTAAATTTCTATGAGTACCCAACAAAGAAAAGATTGGTTATTAGTTGGGAGAATTAGGGTTTCAGAAATAATCAGACAGAGTAGGGAACGTTGTAATGTTCAAGCAGTAGTATAGTACAGCATATAACAACCGCTACGCGCTGCAAATAAGGTAGTTCTCAACAGTTGTTTACCTTCTTGTGTGGTATAAGATCCAAACATGCACGATACACCTGTCTTGTGTGGTCCATGTCCTGTAACAACAAGAATCAGACGGATACAAGAAAAATTTAAGTTTTCAATGTGGAATAAAATTTACCTCTGCACTTTGGAGAAGCGTTGGCACCAATTTCTAATAGTTCACTTGCTAAACTCTGGAACTAGAGGTCTGTGTTCGACCCTTCATTGTGTTCCGTTCATAAGCATTAAACTTTAATTTTGTAGTGCTTCTTTTCACCCAGGGGGTACAAGTCCGAGTGAGTACTAGTGAACTGCCATGAAAACCTAAGGAAATCGTCAGGGAGGGGAGAGGGATAAAAACAAACCTGGGGAGTAGGGTGAACTAAGATGGACTAGCTTTCCATGGAAGGATATTGACAAAACCGCTCTAATCCACCTTAGGTAACAAAACCCGGATTAAGATGAAGAACTTATACGAGTCAGTTTCTTCTGCAGACTTGATCTACATCTGCGTAGGCCAACAGCTGCAAAAATAGAACAAACCTTGGCCAGAAGTTCTTCGTACAGCGCATAGTTGATCCACAGGTAAATGTATCGTCTCCATAAACGCTTTTCCTCGGCGGGTGGAATATTGGCGATGGCTCTTTCGTAAACTTCTCTCACTGCATCGGGATCTGCCTCACTTTCCATCAGACGAAGGTAATCAAACCACGCGTCGTAATTATTCGGATTTGTTTTCACTTCCTGGTGAATAAAACGAAAAATAGAAGGTTAAATGTACTAGTTGTATATGCTAGCTTTGACACGACGTAAAAATGAAGCTGCATGCTACAGGCTTTCCCTTTAATACTTTTCTCTGGCAGTGTGGAGGAAAAATTGTGATACGTTTTTCCTTGACAAATCGCCCGGCTCAACTAACTGAAATATCTGAAATTTTTTCCCTTGTCCCTTCACAGATTTAAATCCCCGCCCAGAGCACGAAAGACATAGGAGCCTCAACGGAAAATTTAACGGTTGCACATGCAAGGGACTGTGGGTAGTGATTTGTATTCCTTTTCTTTCGCACGAGATCGCTCGAGCGCGCTCGCTTCGCGTTTTCTCGCCTAACAATTGCTATACCGAAAAAAGGCAAGACAGCTAAGGAAAGATTAGCTTCTTGCTTGAATAGATAACTTGACGAGGTGACTTGCCAAAGAGAACCTCTAAAAGGACGAAGTCAAAAAGAATTGCTACAAAGGCACTTGAATAATTTCGGCTGAACGCCTGAAGTTAAACAATGCGTGACCTTGTTTCTTCTCGCACGGAATTTGCAACAAACATCACACACTGCTTCTTTTTTCTTTTCTTTTTGTTTTTTTCCATCAGCCCCCAAAACTATAGAAACAATCATCCATGTTAAAAAACATTTTTATGATATTTTTTAATTTTACTAAGTTTAATTTTACTAAGTCCTTTCCTGTGGAGTGACAAATTAACTTCACCTGAAAGCATTCTAAGGGAAAAAATGAGGTAAGATAGGAAAACATAAAAAGTCGAAACCAAAGAATGAGCAAGTATAAGGCAGAGTCCAAATGAAGATCCTCAAAAATTAGGAGGAAATTTTTCACAAATTGCCAAACCGTGACTTTCAGAAGAATATCACTTTAGGGTTTAAAAAGGTCAGCCAAAACAAAGAGTTTGATTGGTCAGTGGCAATCAGTCGATACGGACTTTGTTCTGTTTTCATGGAAACCTAAAAATGATATCTTCTTTCAAGCCATTGTATTAAGAGTCTCCTGACAGTCTACTTTGATTCGCTTTGAAGATGGAGTCTCTTTTGAACGATCTCAAGAAGCAAGTTACTTGCTCAATCTGTCTTGATACTTACACCGAACCTAAAACTATTTCATGTCTTCACACGTTTTGTTGCAAGTGTTTAGAGAAGCATGCGATAATGAGCCAGAGGCAAGGAAAATTCCGATGCCCGGAGTGTCACGCGGAAATCGATTTACCGGAAGGAAACCGCTTCGACCATTTGCCCATCAGTTTTTTCCACAAAAGTTTGTCGAGTCTCCTCGCCGTTCGACAAAGTGGTGATGCAAGTAGCATTGCTTGTTCCCATTGCAGAAAAACCAACTCTCAGATGTACTATTGCTTTGATTGCGGACGATTCATGTGCCTGGATTGTTTCAATGCGCATCAACTGCTGATTGCAACGTTTGAGGGACACAAAGTCACGCCAGTTGAAGACTTTAAAGAAGAGGATTACGAAGAACTACTGAAGCGACAGCCATTTTGTTCACAACAGTTCCACGAGAAAGAAGTCACACGGTTCTTTTGCTCGCAGTGTCAAGTTTGCATTTGTCCAATCTGCATTGTCACGGATCATCAAAACCACATCGCCGTTTTGTTCGACAAAGCAGCATACGACGAAAAAGAAAACATCATGTCTGGCGCTAAGATCATCAAGGAAAAAGAAACCCAACTTTGTCAAGTCATCAAGGAGTTCGAAGAAACGATTTCTGAGCTTGATAGAAATTTCGCAACAGCCAAGCGAGAAGTCTCGCGAACAGCCCAACAAATGATAGCAAACATTCGACAGCGCGAGCGAGAAGCGATTGTATCCCTGGAAACAACACGCATGTCGAGACTTGAGAAGATTAACGCGGCTAAACAGGAAGTAAAATCCCTAGTAAAACAAATAAGCCAAGCAGCTGAGTTTGCGGAGAATCTGGTGCAGAGAAGCTCAAGCTCGGATATAATGCAGAACAAAGCAGCTTTGAGGCAGAAATTTCAAGAGCTTCGTGGGGTTGAAGTTCCAAAACATCACCAGACTACATTTGCCAAATTTAACGCGGCATCCCAACAAGACTTGAAACTGGGTTTTATTCAACTCGCAGCTGAATCAATTGTAAAAGGACTGGACCAAACTTTCCAAGCTGGTGTAGAAGCAGAGTTTACCTTGTGTCCAAACACATCAGAAGGAGAGATTAGTAACCAGGCCGACCTTAACGATCAAGTTGAATTGCTAATAAAACCCACCGAAGATGTCACAAACGTGACTGTTCACGAAAAAGGAGACGGAAATCTTACGGTGAAGTTTACACCTAAAGTGCCTGGCGCCTACAGCGTTGAGGTGAAGATTAATGGCGAAAAGCTTTCTACCTCTCCATTCCCTTTGGCAGTGAAAGAACGTCAACTTGTCGTAGTTGGTGAGTTGTATTTGAAGTTCAACCAAGGGCAGGAGTTCAAGCGACAAACTGGAATCGCTGTAAACGCGCAAGGCGACATAGCTGTTGTAGATAATCTTGGACACTGTGTTTTTGTATTCAATAAAGAAGCGAACTGTTCAAAACAAATTGGAAAAGAAGGAACACATCCTGGACAATTTAAATATCCATATGATGTGTTATTTTTAAACAACAACGAATTACTTATTGCAGATCAAGCAAATAATAGAATCCAACATATAAATATCCAGACAGGATCCGTCGTAAAAACCTTTGGAAAAAAAGGTGAGGGAAAAGGACACTTCAAGAATCCACTTCGTATTTGCTTTGACGATACAGAACGTATTGTTGTCAGTGAATTCTCCAACAATAGAGTTCAAGTAATGTCAAGAGAGGGCGAAGCTCTATTCACAATAGGAGACAGTGGTCCAGAGAAACTCAGCACACCATACAGCTGCGTCCCTTACAAAAACATTTTCCTGGTAACTGAAAGAGACAATCACGTCATAAAAGCATTTGATGCGTCAAACACTTTCCTGTACAAGTTTGGCGAAAAAGAGAATCAAGACGGACAGTTCAACTCACCCCGTGGCATGTGTTTAGACGGCCCTAATAACCTTCTCGTTTGTGACTATTTCAATAACAGAGTTCAGCAATTTTCTTTGGACGGTCGCTTTACGGGCAAAACTACCGTTCCTTTACAAAGTCCATTTCAAATTATAACAGCGCCAGATGGGCGTATACTAGTCACAAGCCTTGTAGCTAAGAAAATATATATACTGAAGTGAATGTTTTACTATTCTACGAATCATTCAAATGCTGCATGTATGCCAGCAGAAACTAAAGTCGAATCATTCATATTTTAAAGCAAATTTCTTACACAAACAGTCTTTAGAGAACAACCTGTCGACAACGACCGTTTCTACAAAAACTCGTGCAAGCAACAATTTTATCAACAAAAATGTTACGGGTTCACAGGATTAAATGCATATCTCAACAAATTGTTTGATAGTAAAAGCATATTTCAAAGAAGCGTCGCCTGTACGTAGACTGCTCAAAATTTGTAAATTTAGTCCTTCACGAGTGTGGAACAATCTTTAAGACCGAATCTGACAGTTGATGAAAAAACAAGGGGAAGAGGGAAAGAAGCTTTAAACACATTTATAAGAACAATAAAGGGCGATAATATCGTTAAATGATGAGAGTCTCTCAAGCACGTTTAGCGCTTTTCAACCTTGCTTATCTAAATCTCTCCTCGCCATAAGACCCCGAAGTTTTCCTTTCAGTAACAAGCCATGAATTATTTGCTATTTCATTAACAATAAAACTCAAACAACGGATTTTCTAACAATAAAGCTTTCAGACAAATAGATATTTACTTTTAAAAACGCACGAGATAATCAGTTTAACGTTACAAAAAGGTCAACTAAGCCAAACAAAAGTGACAAGACAAAAATAGATCAGCTCACACGGACTTTGTATTGTTTTCTAGGAATCGGAAACAAAGGCTGTTTGTTCCAATATTTTTAAAACATTTTCTGTTCTTAGAGAAAGCCACCGGCAAAATTGTTTTACACGAACGGGACATCGATGACAGTTTAAGACCAAGACGTACACTCTAACCGCACAGGACGGATCTGTTGTCTTGTTGTGAATCGATTGTGTTGTATGATTTGTATGATCGTCGGGGTGAGGGTAGACCCAAAAACGACTGTTGCTCGTGAACGCGACAGACCGTTTTGGCGTTAGCCTATCCAATTAGTCTTTGAGCGCTCTGCGTGACAAAACTGCTGGAAAGTTATAGTCCTGCATATGTGGCTGAATACAGTTAATAACGTTACACTGCTTCATTCAGTTGAATTCCAATCATTAAACCGTTGCCGCAAACATCAAAAAGGCTCAATCAGCATTAAGTAATCATGCCCTCTTGATTACCAAAAAATCCCTCGTGATTAATAAAAAATGTCATCAGTCTCAGCAAATCAGCTTTCAGACATTTTGTGATAACATTTTAAAGGAGCCTTCCACGGTTTCAAGGTTTCAGCCCGACCGACTAAGTCTATTCATTTTACACGAGGAAACAACACTGACATAACGTTACAAAAAAGGTCAACTACGTCCTTGAATGTGATTGGCCGCAAAAACTCAGCTGTCATGAACTTTGTGCTGTTTTCTCGTAGTTAAAAATTAAATCTTTGATTTCACAATTATCTGTTTGTATTCGTCGCTTCAATAATCTGTACTTCAAGGCGATCATGATGGAACCTCTCGTGGAAAACCTCAAGAAACAAGTCACATGTTCAATTTGTCTCGATACTTACACAAACCCCAAAATAATATCGTGCTTCCACACTTTTTGTTGCAATTGTTTGAAGGAACATGCAACAAAAACCCACAGACAAGGCAAATTCAGATGCCCCGAGTGTCAGGCGGAAATCAATCTACCAGAAGGTAATCGCTTCGACCGTTTACCCACCAGCTTTTACCAAAATAGTTTGGTAGGTCTTCTTGAAACGGAAGATCGCGAGGCCTTGCTGAGGCCGCCATTTTGCTCGCAACACAAGAACGAAAGACTACGATATTTCTGCTCTTCCTGTGAAGCGTGTATTTGTCCTGTTTGCTTCGCCGAAGATCACCGAGGCCATGAGTTCGACGTTATTGAAAAGGCAGTGCAGGAGGATAAGAAATACATCATGTTGAACGTCGACACTATCAAGGAAAAGGTAAATTTGTTTCGAGAAGAGATAGGAAAACTTGAGAAAACCTCTGAGGATGTGGAAATGATTATCGCAATCGCTAAACAAGAAGTGTATGAGGCAGCTCAACACGTGATCACAAAGACGCGACAGCAAGAAAAACAACTCTTAGACTCCTTAGAAATGACGCGTAGAGAGAGAATAGAGAAAATTAACTCGGCTAAACAAGAACTGGAATCGCTGGTAAAACAAATACACCAAGCGGCTCAGTTTGCGGAAAATCTCGTGCACAGAGGCCCAGGCTGGGATATTATAAAGACCAGGACAACTTTGAAGCACAAATTTCAAGAGCTTCGTGGAGTTGAGATTTCAAGGCATCATCCAACAACATTTGTCAAATTTACCGCGGCATCTCAACAAGACTTGAAACTGGGTTTTATTCAACTCACCGAGAAACCGGCAAAAGCAGCTACATCAACTGTAGAAGGACTGGATCAAACTTTCCAGGCTGGTGTAGAAGCAGAGTTTACGTTATGCCTAAAAACAGCAGAGGGAGAGATTTGTAACCAGGCCGATCTTAAAGAGCAAGTTGAATTGCTGATAAAACCCACCAAAGATGTTACAAACGTATGTGTTGAAGAAAAAGGAGACGGCAATCTTAAGCTGAAATTTACACCTATAGTGCCTGGCCCCTACAGCGTTGAGGTGAAGATTAAGGGCGAAAAGCTTTCTACCTCTCCGTTCACGTTGGCAGTGAAACAACGTCAACTTGTCGTGGTCGGTGAATTGGACTTGAAGTTCAACAAAGGGCAGGGGTTCAAGGGACTCACTGGAATCGCTGTAAACAGGCAAGGCGACATAGCTGTTGTAGATAATATTGGACACTGTGTTTTTGTATTCAATAAAGATGGGAACTGTTTAAAACAAATTGGAAAAGAAGGAGCAGATCCTGGACAATTCAAATATCCAGCTGGAGTGTCATTTTTAAACAACAACGAAATTCTTATTGCAGATAGATCAAATAATAGAATTCAACAAATAAATATCCAGACAGGAACTGTTGTAAAAACCTTTGGAAAAGAAGGTGAGGGAAAAGGACACTTTCATAATCCAGTTAGTATTTGCCTTGACGATACAGAACATATTGTTGTCAGTGAATTCTCTAACAATAGAGTTCAAGTAATGTCAAAAGAGGGCGAAGCTCTATTCACAATAGGAGACAATGGTCCAGAGAATCTTAGCAAACCAAGCAGCTGCATTCCTTACAAACACATTTTCCTGGTAGCCGAGAGAGACAATCACGTCATAAAAGCATTCGATTCGTCAAACACTTTCCTGTACAAGTTTGGCGAAAAAGGGAATCAAGACGGACAGTTCACTTCACCCTGTGGCATGTGTTTAGACGGCCCTAATAACCTTCTTGTTTGTGACTATTCTAACAACAGAGTTCAGCAATTTTCTTTGGACGGTCGCTTTACGGGCGAAACTACCGTTCCTTTACAAAGTCCATTACAAATTATAACAGCGCCAGATGGGCGTATATTAGTCACAAGCTATAGAACTAAGAAAATATACATTCTGAGGTAAATGTGTTACAATTCTATGAATCATTCAAATGCTGTATGCCAGCGAAAACTTAAGTCGAATCATTCAATTTTTTTGAACAAAATTTCTTCACAAGCAGCAGAAACACTCAACGGTGTCAATGCATCGTTAGCCCTCAAATACAGAAACCAGGGGGAGGGGGGTTAGCGCAAAATTGACTAACACCCCAAGAGCAGTCGGATACATAGGAAAATTATATTCAGA
The DNA here is from genome assembly GCF_036669915.1 of Pocillopora verrucosa. Classification (NCBI taxonomy): domain Eukaryota; kingdom Metazoa; phylum Cnidaria; class Anthozoa; order Scleractinia; family Pocilloporidae; genus Pocillopora; species Pocillopora verrucosa. Next base: position 12,552,578 of record NC_089324.1, on the reverse strand, counting down.
AAAGGAAACTTAAACGAGTCTAGGATATATTTAACTTTTCTTCATGTGGTGTGCCTTTTACTTCATTCTTTCGAATAAGAAGACCAGATATCTCAGGAAGACACAGCCCTCATCAGGGCAAAGAATTACCATATGGTCTAATGTAATCTGGACAAAACTTCACTGAATAGAGCAAAAAAAAAAAAGCAAAAGGAAAAGAGACATAATCAATGGGACCTCAATTTTCTGTGCCTTGTACAAGGGGTTTCAAATAGTTAGGTAAAAATGTTTCAATTAAGTATATTCTTTTAAATGAATGATGTACAGTTTAGCTTTGTGTCTTTTTCACCAATGATTTCCATAGTGAATTTAAGGAGATTGCTCCAATGTTATTTGATTGGAAGTTGCAGAAAGACCATGGCCAAGTGACTTCACCCTTTGAATGTAAAGATCCAATTAGTAATTCTCCCCACTAACTTCCATACATTTCTCTATAAATCCGACAAGAGAATTTGATGTTACATCAGAATAACACCCACCAGCTGATAAGCTTGTATGTTCTCATAACCTGTTTGCAAGATAACATTTTGCAATTGCAAGGAGAATTTACATGTTAATCACCTCTTGGAGTTAAAGAGTGGAGGCACTGGAATTGAGTTCTAGAGTTCCCAGGTACTAACCATCCACTCTGTCTCCAAATGAAATTTGTTTCTCTTTACTCCCAAGATCCATTTGTTCCCAGTCCTTTGTAAACAACCAGCTGGTTTGCATCTGATAAGTTGAAATTTCTCACAACTTAAAAATATTTATATACATGTTTATATGACATACCCATTTAGCACTCAGGTGAATTTGTTTTCCTTCTTAATTCCATTTTACCAATCCTAACCAATTGATGCACTGTACATACAGGTAGTAATTCTAAGAGTAAACTGTACTTCATTTCTTGGGAAGTTTTGTAGTTTGGATGAATAAAAATATTTTAAATACTTGACTTGTACTCATTGTATGCAATTTTCAGTCACACTCTATTCAGGGCTCATAACCAAATTAATCTTCAGCCAATATGAATCTCCAAAAACTTTCCTCATATTTTCCATTGACACAATCACTGTATAAAAATATTTGATCATTCAGGAACTTTTTCATCCAAGTTTGGAAAACAAGGGAATCAAGATAGACACTTCAACAGATCCAATTGCATGAATTTGGTCAGCTCCAAAAATATTTTTGTCTGAGACCATTGCAAAGACCCTTCAAACCCTAAGAGTGACCAGTATCTAATTACCCCCTCCCCCTTCTCCTCCCCGAATCAAATATTAAGGTCACAACAATTAAGGAGGGAATCACCAACTAGAGAAGCTCTTGATTGTTAAATAAAAAGTCTCCTTGTCAATACCTTAGGAAATACATAGAGAACAGTATGGAGAATATGCATACTGATGTTAGCATTAAAAGGATAACAGAGATCTGTCAGCAATTTAGTTTGGACGTCACGAACTCATGAAGCCACATTTGTGCCCCTTACACCTCCCCCTCTAATACTTCTACCCCACCCCCACCCCTTGTCAAACTACAAAACCACTTCTTTAGGACTGACTTCAACAACAAATAATTATTCCATTTGTTGTTGGTTCTTTTTCCAAAGCCTGGCCATCTGGAGCAGTTTAAAGTTAGGCATGTTGGCTTCATCGTCAGGAAAGATGTAATCATAGTATTCTTCCCATCCAGCGTCTGACTGCAAGGAAAAATATTTTAATAGTGTTTCAAATCTCCATAGAAAAATATAAAATCTAACAAAGAGAAAAGAAAATTGCAGTGAGGCTAAAGTATTATACACGCGGCTACGAATTATTTCTGATAACAGCCACATTTGGAACAAAATCATGAGTAAATTGAAAACAGAATCGAAATGTCACGCGACATTTTGGCTTAGGCAACGGATTGCGTGACGACAGACGATCGAAGTTATTTGAATACGTTTGGAGAGATTTCTTACTCCGTCGTCCGTTTGTACTTTTCTTCTCTTCTTTACTCGACGAGGCATCTTTTTCTTGATTTTTTCTTGTGAGCTTTCGTCTCCATATTCGTCCTTGAGGATCAAAATAATAAAATTAAATCGGATTCGACCTTTCAAAAAAGTTTCTTTATTAGTACAACCAATTTTAATAATACCTCGAACTCTTTCCAGGCTTCCAGTACCATCACTCGTTCTTCTTTCTCCTCTGCGTTTCTGAGAGATTTGCTGGCGCGTTCGTAAACAGTTCTGAAAAATAATATTTATAGTACAAACAAAATAGACAAAGGTGAGGATTCAATTTCACAGACGTTTTGATAGCATTTAAAGCAATAGAACTATTTCAACTTAAATATTCCACCATGAATCCTCTCCTACAGAACAAATAAATCTTCCATTGAGTTGTCCGCTCTGGGGCTCTCCGCAAAGGTTCATCGGGCGTTGCGTGTCTGTAGGCTTTCCTCTTATGAACTACCATGGTCACGCTCTCGATCGAGATCTGGCGTTGTATGACCGTAGGCTTTCCACTTATGAACTACCATGGTCACGGTCTCGATCGAGAATGTAGGATAGCCTTTTCACACACCTTGCTTGTATGATGTTTTCATCGGTTGCTGTAGAGGCCTCGAACTGTGCAAAACTAATCCAAACCTATAAAGAGAACATTTCAGGAGAATCACAGACGGAAATTAGAGCCTTACACAAGGAAAGCGAATACAGGGAAACATGGCTGCAAATTTGCTTCGACATGTTTGCTTCGACATGTTAATTAATATCATGATGAAATTAACGACACACTACACTTTTGCGAGGCACTAAAAACAATCATGCACGAAAAAAGGACATAATGGAAATATCTGCTCTTGTACAAGAGATTCAACAAAATAGCAGAGATAGAATTTAGGGAAAAATAATTAAAAAAATACTACCTTGACGTGTTGCGTTCGTTTTAGTAGCCTCTCATAAAGATCTCGTGTTTTGTCGTACTCTTCCAAGTTTATCTCGAAATCTATGTAAGCTTTCCACAAAACCTGAGAACAACAAAATCTACAATTATTCACTTGTTGCTGCTAATCAGACTCACAGAAATGAGTAACACTGTTAGTATTTTAAGTACTCTGTCAAAGTCACTTCCGTTCGGCGAGAGTGATTCTCTATTTCTACATAACCTTCAGAGGAACTTACACCGCGTACTCGTGCTTGAAACAAATTTTAAGAATACGAATGTTAATAGTCGAAAGGAAGTGAAGCATTTTCACTAAAAATGATGAACTACTAACTTCTCGTGAAAACATAACTTCCGGTTTTAATCCAAGGTGAAATTACAGTAATTAAGGGGAGACTAATTCGGGACTTTGACAACCGACCGCTAAATACGATGCCGCTTAATAGAGGTTCCACAAATTTGCATATCCGTCGAAGTTTATTCAAGTTTCGAGAGCATAATGAGAGACCAAAAGTATTGTTACTCTTCCGAAATGGAATGGAAACACCGCACAACTTTTCCCACAGCAGAAAAAACAGAATATGCCGTGCGGTGAGTTAAATACACCCGGTGAGTTAAATACACCCTTCATTGCAATACATTACCTCGGGCATATCAAGCAAAGGTTGGTTAACAGCCAATTCAAACAGCGCACGTGCCCTGTCAGTATCACCAAGAATGGTTTCCAGTTCGGCGTACTAAAAATAGAAAAAAGGAGAAAACAGAGCAAATGTTTCAATAACAGCCGACTACCAGTGGTTCACTATCGTCGATCTCTCACTGCCTCGATCGAAAAGTGCTCTATTTGCAAGTTAACCCTTTCACTCCCATTGGGTGATCAACGTGTAACTTCTCCCTATAATATGAATACATTATCTAGCAAACTCAAACTTATCAGGTAGAAGTCTATATCTTGATCTAACACCCAATTCTCCCAACTAATTTACGAGGAAATGTGTTGCAGCTAAAGGAGAGAATTGACAATCTTATCTTGGGAGTTTAAGGGTTAATCTATTGTCTTTAACGAATTATTCCACGGTACTTCACCTCTTTTACATATCTTACACATTGTCTTCCTTGACTGCCAAATTTAATAAAGATGTCGTCAATTTAATTTCGTTCCATAGCTTGATCATTGAGGACGTTAAGCTAACCCCAGCCTCGACAGCAACGAGGATGTGGAAAAACAAAAGATCTAATGAGCAGAACAATACCTCAGCCAAATTCAATACTGTGATCATTTATCAGCCTTCCTTAGGTCCTGCTTAAGGTCCCTGTTTGTTAGTATTCATGCCCTTATTTTACTTGTTTTTTTTTGTTCATTCGTGTGGGCGCGCGACCTGACATTCCTTCGATCCAGGCCTGCCTTCGATCGTTTGTTCTTACGTTTGTTTAATCAAACGTTTCTTAGTTTCTCATTCCCAATTCGATAACCTTTCGTCTATTTTCAAGTTTTGTTCTTGTCAAACTCCATCTATAGTTAATTGCAAGTGTTCACAGAAAAGCACACTTATGAAACAATAATAAAAAACAACTACTTTAACAACATAAAACATTCTCTCCTAACCTTGACCCATGTGGTACAATTTGCAGGATTAAACTCCAGGAATTTCTCGTACAACTTACGACAGCGATCAAATTCTCGAAGCTGTTAAAAGCAAAACGGACAAAGAGGCAGAATTTGCATCACAAAGGGTAACTAGAGACACCGCCACGGAGTCGCCATTCGTGTCAGCCAAAAAAAAGTAACCAATATTTCTAAGAAACACAAAAAGTCGGGAAAAAATACGAATTGAAATGGTTAAGGAGTGGAGGGGGAAAGGCTTAGAAAATCACTTCGATAAAGATTTTTAGATTAAGGTCTCAACTCCTTAGTAAGATTAAACTGCTTCACTCAGTTAAATTGAATCAATAAATCGTCGCCGCAAACGGCAAAAGGTTCAATCGGCATCAATTAATCACGCCCTCTTGATTACCAGAAGTGCCCTCGTTATTAAGAAAGACAAATATGTCCTCTGTCTCAGTCAATCAGCATTCAGTAATTTTGCCCCGCATATGACAACATTTTAAACGAGCGTGTCACGGTTTCATGGTTTCAACGCGACCGACTAAGTCTATTCATCATAAACGAGGAATGAACACTGACATGACGTTACAAAAAAGGTCAACTACGTCCTTGAATATGATTGGTTACAAAAACTCAGCCGTCATGGACCTTTTCTCGGAATCAAACATTAAATCTTAGATTTCACAGTTTGTTTGTATTCGTCGCTTGAATAACCAGTACTTCAAGGCGATCGTGATGGAACCTCTCGTGGAAAACCTCAAGAAACAAGTCACATGTTCAATTTGTCTCGATACTTACACAGACCCCAAAATAATATCGTGCTTCCACACTTTCTGCGTTAAGTGTTTGGAGGAACATGCAAGAAAAACCCACAGACAAGGCAAATTCAGATGCCCCGAGTGTCAGGCGGAAATCGATTTACCAGAGGGCAATCGCTTCGACCGTTTGCCCACCAGCTTCATCCATAATAGTTTGTTAGGTCTCCTTGAAACGGAAGATCGCGAGGTCTTGCTGAAGCCGCCATTTTGCTCGCAACACAAGAAAGAAAGACTACGATATTTCTGCTCTTCCTGCGAAGCGTGTATTTGTCCTGTTTGCTTCGCCGAAGACCACCGAGGCCATGACTTCGACGTTATTGAAAAGGCAGTGCAGGAGGATAAGAAATACATCATGTTGAACGTCGACACCATCAAGGAAAAGGCAAACTTGTTTCGAGAAGAGATAAGAAAATCTCAGAAAACCTCTGAGGATGTGGAAATGATTATCGCAATCGCTAAACAACAAGTGTCCGAGGCAGCTCAACACGTGATCACAAAGACGCGACAGCAAGAAAAACAGCTCTTAGAGTCCTTAGAAATGACACGTAAGAAGAGAATAGAGCGAATCAACTCGGCTAAACACGAACTGGAATCTCTAGTAAAACAAATGAACCAAGCGGTTCAGTTTGCAGAAAATCTCGTGCAGAGAAGCTCAGCCTTGGATATTGTACAGACCATGACGGCTTTGAAGCAGAAATTTGAAGAGCTTCGCGGAGTTGAAGTTCCAAAACATCACCAGACTACATTTGCCAAATTTAACGCGGCATCCCAGAAAGATTTAAAACTGGGTTTTACTCAACTCAACAACCAACCGGCAAACGCAGCTAAATCAAATATAGAAGGACTGGATCAAACTTTCCAGGCTGGTGTAGAAGCAGAGTTAACGTTGTGTTCAAAAACTTCTGAAGGGGAGATTAGTTACCAGCCCGATCTTAAAGATCAGGTTGAATTGCTAATAAAACCCGCCAAATATACATCAAACGTAACCGTTCAAGAAAAAGGAGACGGCAATCTTAGGCTGAAGTTTACACCTAGAGTGCCTGGCGTCTACAACGTTGAGGTGAAGATTAATGGCGAGAAGCTTTCGATCTCTCCGTTCTTTTTGCCAGTGAAAGAACGTCAACTTGTCGTGGTCGGTGAATTGGACTTGAAGTTCAACCAAGGGCAGGAGTTCAAGGGACCAAATGGAATCGCCGTAAACAGGCAAGGCGACATAGCTGTTGTAGATTTGCGCGGACACTGTGTTTTTGTATTCAATAAAGAAGGGAACTGTTTAAAACAACTTGGAAAAGAAGGAACACATCCTGGACAATTTAAATATCCATCCGATGTGTTATTTTTAAATGACAACGAAATTCTTATTGCAGATCAATTAAATCATAGAATCCAACACATAAATATCCAGACAGGATCTGTTGTAAAAACCTTTGGAAAAGAAGGTGAGGGAAAAGGACACTTTAAGAATCCAGTTTGTATTTGTCTTGATGACGCAGAACGTATTGTTGTCACTGAATTCTGTAACAATAGAGTTCAAGTAATGTCAAAAGAGGGCGAAGCTCTATTCACAATAGGAGACAGTGGCCCAGAGAGACTCAGCGAACCAAATTGCTGTATTTCTTACAAAAACATTTTCCTGGTAACTCAAAGAGGCAATCACGTCATAAAAGCATTTGATTCGTCAAACACTTTCTTGTACCAGTTTGGTGAAAAAGGGAATCAAGACGGACAGTTCAACGGAGCCTGTGACATGTGTTTCGACGACTCCAATAACCTTCTTGTTTGTGACTATGACAATAACAGAGTTCAGCAATTTTCTTTGGACGGTCGCTTTACAGGCAAAACTTCCATTCCCTTACAAAGTCCATCTGACATTGTAACAGCACCAGATGGGTGTATACTAGTCACAAGCCATAAAGCTTACAAAATATATATCCTGAAGTGAATGTGTTACTATTCTACGAATCGTTCTAATGCTGTGTGCCAGAGAAAACTAAAATCGAATAATTTTTTTAGGACAAATTTTCTTCACAAATGACAGAAACACTCAACGGTGTAATTACATTGTTAGCACTCAAATACAGAAACCAGGGGGAGGGGGGTGAGCACAAAATTGACTAATGTCTCATGAGCAGTCAGATTCTTCAGAAAAGGAAACTTAAACGAGTCTAAAGTAGATTTAACTATTCTTCGTGTGGTCTGCCTTTCACTTCATCTGGAAGCAGGTAAGAGCAGGTATTTCAGGAGGACACAACCCTTATCAGGGCAAAGAACTACCACATGGTCTAATGTAATCTGGAGAAAACTTTATTGAAGAGAGAAAAAAAAACAAAAAACAAAGAGACAATCAACACAATTCTCAAACTTCTGTGCCTTGTACAAGGGGTTTCAAATAGTTATGAAAACATGTTTCAATTAGGCATATCATTTTAATTGATTGTGCAGTTTAGCTATCCATGTCTATTTCACCAATCATCTCCAAAGTCAATTTAAGGGGATTTTCTTGCTCCAATGTTATTTGACTTGAAGTTGCAGAAAGACCATAGCCAAGTGACTTTACCCTTTGACTTCAAAGATCCAATTAGTAATTATCCCCACCTACTGCCACACATTTCCCTAGAAATTGGACAAGAGAATTTGGTGTTATATCACAATAACACCCTCAGCTCATAAGCTTGTCTTTTCTCATAACCTGTTGACAAGATAACATATGGGAATCGTAAGGAGAATTTACATGTTGATCACCTCTCAGAGTTTTTGGGTGAAGGTACTGGAATTGAGATCTAAAGTTCCCAGGTCCTAACCATTCACTCTGGTGCTCCATGAGATTTGTTTCTCAGAAGTCTTAAAAACCACTTCTTGCCTGTGTCTTGTACACAACCAACTAGTTTGCCTAACTCACTAAATAGGATGAACTTTCCAACAATTTTGAGAATATTTATGTTTATACAACATAACCATCTAGCTATCAGGTTAATTTGCTGCCCTTTTTGTTCCATTTACCAATCATAATCAATTGATACACTGTACACACAGTCTCAGTAATTCTAGAAAGCAAATGTATTTCATTTTTTTGGTAGATTTTTAGTTTGGGTGAATAAAAATATGTTATATTAAATACTTGATTTGTAATCATTGCATGCAATTGTAAGTTTTACAATATTTACCCTCTTACCCACACCAGCTCATTAAAGCCTGTATTTTCTCATAACCTGTTTGTATGATAACATATCGGAACTGCAAGGAGAATTTACATGTTAATCACCTCTTGGAGTTAAAGAGTGAAGGCACTGGAATTGAGATCGAGAGTTCCTGGGTCCTAACCATGCACTCTACCACTAAATGAGATTTGTTTCTCTTCATTCCCAATATAAATTTGTTACTGGTGCCTTGTAAACAACCAACTGGTTTGCCTCCAATAAGTTGAAATTTCTCACAACTTAGATAATATTTATATGCATGTTTATATGATATACCCATTCTAAGCACTCAGGTGGATTCCTTTTCCTTCTTAATTCCATTTTACCAATCGTAATTAATTGATGCACTGTACATACAGGTGGTAATTCTAAGAATATACTGTACTTCATTTTTTTGGTAGTTTTGTAGTTTGGGTGAATAAAAATATATTAAATACTTTGACTTACTTGCATACTCATTGTATGCAATTTAAAGTCATACTCTATTCAGGGCTCATTACCAAACTAATCTTCAGTCTGTGTGAATCTTCAAAAGCTTTGCTCATATTTCCACTTGAGACAGTCACTGTATAAAAACATTTGATCATTCAGGAACTTTTTCATCCAAGTTTGGAAAACAAGGGAATCAAGACAGATACTTCAACAGATCCAATTGTATGAATTGGGTCAGCTCCAAAAATATTTTTGTCTGAGACCATTGCAATGACCCTTCAAACCCTTTGAGTGACTAGCATCTAATTACCCCCCCCCTCCCCCTGAATCAAATATTAAGGTTACAACAATTAAGGAAATGATCACCAACTAGAGAAGCTCTTGATTGTTAAATAAAGTCTCCTTGTCAACACCTTACGAAATGCATAGAGAACAGTAAAGACAATACGCATACCAATGCCAGCATTAAAGGGATAACAGAGATCTGTCAGCAATTTAGTTTAGACACATTTTGCGAGAAAAAAAATTTAAATGTCTGATTCTTTATGAGATCCACTTCGAATGGCAACGGATCCAGATGAGCATATGTTTCATTAGCAGTGTAACAAAGGAATTATGCATGCATGTACAGGTGTATATAATTTCAAGTTCAGTTAACTCTCAAGTTTTCAGTCACTTCATACAAAAGCCAGCCAAGGGTAACCACAATTAATTTTCAGCCTGTGAGAGTTTTCAACCAAAATCATTCATTCAAAATTCTTTACCCTGACAAACAATTGTCAACATGTAGATACAAATTTTCTTGAAAACAGGTAAAGATTTGAATTTTCGCATATAATTTTCTAATTCTGTTCACTTCTGATCATCTTTTTCACCGTTCTACTTATGGTGACCACAATGGACAAACCTACAACTGCTAGCAGTAGTAAAGAAAAGAAGGAAGTTGTGCCTACCATATATATCCACCTGAATGTGCTATGAACCTTCCCCCTTTTACTTTAACCCTTTCACCCCTAAGAGTGACTAGCATCTAATTTCTCCCCACAATAACACCTCTGAATCATACATAAAGGTCATATGAATATAGGAAATGATCACCAACCAAAGAAGCTCTTGATTATTAAACAAATTCTCCTTGTTAGCACCTTAAGAAATGTATGGAGAACAGTATGGAGAATATGCATGCTGATGTTAGGGTGTAAAGGGTTAATCCTTTTACTCCCAAGATCTTGATGTTAATTCTCCCCTCCAGCTGCTACACATTTCCTTGTTAATTAGTTGTACAAATTTGTTGTTAGATCAAGATATCAACCTCTACCTGATAAGTTTGAGCATTCTCATAACCTGTTTGCCGGATAATGTGAGGATTTTATAAAGAGAAATTTCATGTTAATCACTTCTGGAAGATAAAGGGTTAAGGGTTGAAGCAGCTGCAGTGATTAGAGCAGAAATTCTTCTTCTTACAATACGTCAATGTGTCCAATGGACATGTGCTGAGAATTAGGATTTCATCAGCTGGAAGACTTTGATTCTTAAATGAAAGAATAACAAATTCTCAGGGAACCTACTTATATGCAGATATACATGTATAAGCTCAAACATATATTACCATACTTACTTTTCCTTAAAATATGCAGCTTTCTAATGATAGGACTGAAGCTATAAAATTTTTTTTTTGCAAAATATAACAGTGTGTAGGTTAAGAATTGCATTGAATGCCAATATATGAAGCTGCCATCAGTCTCATTTACATTAATTACTGGGTTCTTTTTTCGTGTTTGCAAAAAAAGAAGAGGCTAATTTTTAGCCATCTTGACAGAACAAGTTTGGTCAATGACAGATTTACAACTGTATCATATTGGAAAAAAAATTTAACCGAAAAACCGCGAGGAGACTGGGTACGTACCAAGAAATTTACCAGGGGTAGGTGAACATACCCTTTGTATACTTGTTCTTATGGGAGGCGGTAAATGTTTTTGTTTTGTTTCTGCTTGCTTGATCGCTCATACTGCCCCAAAATCATCTCCAAATTGATACATCCAGGCTCGGGTGAAATTCAAAATTCCCTCTCTTGAAAACAATTTGAGCGTAACCAAGTACAACCTGCCCTGTTGGGTGTGGCCGCTGTTGTCTTAACCAGCGACCAGGCGCACGATGGCGTAGCAGCGCAAGAGTCAGTGGTCGGGAACACGTTCCGCCTACTCTTGTGTCACCTCCCCCGGAAGATACGAACGCCTGATCGAGGGTTAACCAAGGTCTTGATATAAGAGTTTAACAGGACATACGATTTTGTAACGTCTTGGACAGGATGTCTCTCTAGACCGCAAGTCCTGAACAAGACGTGAAAGTTGGCCATGCGCGGTTTTCATGCACACCTCTAACATTTTTTTTTCTCATTCTCCGTAATTCGCCTTAAGTAGCTCTGTGAAGCCGATATGTCAAGTCTCGCGATGTACTGCACAATTAGCGGTATGAGCAGAGTTTGTCATCAAAGAGATCAGGACCTTCGGCTGCATTCCTTCCCCAGCCCCATCTCGTAACGCATACCTTCCTTACCTACCCTTTTTTATGCAACATTAAGGCTTTACACGTTTGATTCTTTTCTCACAGTTACATGCCCGTTTGATAAGGCAGAAGAAATACCAATCCAAAGAAGGTGAACTCGTGTACATGAATTACAGTTAAACACTAAAACAGGCTGGGACAAATTAGGGGGGGGGAACATAACTTACGTAACAACATTTTTCACAGGATTACTGCTAAAAACTGGGAAAGAGGTTTTGCCTCAAAATCTGATTAGAAAACAGTGAGCGGTAAACTGTATCAGTAACATTATGATAATTTATGATAATCATTTTTTGTTTAGGCCAGCTAATAGGAGATTTGTCATTCTGTTTTGGATTTAGTGTTGGATCACTTTCGAATATTTATAGAAATAGTGGCTATTCAGTTTTTAAAGAAGTAGAACTCAATAAGATTCTTTTCCACACCGATAATGGTTCAAAACACAAGCATAACTTTTTAGTGGCGGCATTTGCAGAAATATATATTTAAATGTATATATTAAATATATATTTAGAGTATGCATATTTCATATTTGAGCACTTTATGATGAGTGACATGAGAACAAAAACCCAACAATAAATATGTTGATAATTTATCTCTGACAAATTTAGGTTTCTGTGAAATCAGAGCTTAATGATGGCAATTTTAGGATTTTTTTCAGAACTGAGTTTCCAAGATAATGAAATATGTACGAACATTCTAATATTGAAAAATCAAGTTGGTAATTTCATTGTCAAATGTTTTTCTTAGACTTGCATCAACACTTTTTTAAAAGGAAATCATTTGTTTAGCTAAAAATTAATGGCTTGGGTCGATAAACAATAAAGTAATACATAAATGCAAGTCTTGTCTGTTTGACTTTGTCACTAGTGCCCAGTCTTCACTCCGTTACTACTTATGACGTCACGAACCATGAGGTCACATTTATGCCACTTACACTTCCCCCTCTAATACTCCTACCCCACACCCCTCCCTTTTCAAACTACAAAACCACTCCTTTAAGACTGACCTCAACACTTAACAATGAACAGATTGAAGTTTTATTCTATTGTTTGGTAAACATTCTGCACACAATTAGTGATATTTATACGACAGCAAAAGAAAACCAGAAGCCACAACAACTACAAAAATAATTATTCCATTTGTTCTTGGTTCTTTTTCCAAAGCCTGGCCATCTGGAGCAGTTTAAAGTTAGGCATGTTGGCTTCATCGTCAGGAAAGATGTAATCATAGTATTCCTCCCACCCAGCGTCTGACTGCAAGGAAGAATATTTGTAAAATAGTGTAAGATCTAACAAGGAGAGAAGAAAATTGCAGTGAAGCTAAAATATTATACACGCCGCTACGTATTATTTCTGATAACAGCCACATTTGGAACAAAATCGTGAGTAAATTGAAAACAGAATCGATATGTCACGCGACATTTTGGCTAAGGCAACGGATGGCGTGACGACAGACAATCAAAGTTACTTGAAGAAGTTTGAAGAGATTTCTTACTCCGTCGTCCGTTTGTACTTTTCTCCTCTTCTTTACTCGGCGAGGCATCTTTTTCTTTATTTTTTCTTGTGAGCTTTCGTCTCCATATTCGTTCTAGAGGATCAAAATGATGAAATTAAATCAGATTCGACCTTTCAAAAAAAGTTTCCTTATTCATACAACCAATTTTAATAATACCTCGAACTCTTTCCAGGCTTCCAGTACCATCACTCGTTCTTCTTTCTCCTCTGCGTTTCTGAGAGATTTGGTGGCGCGTTCGTAAACAGTTCTGAAAAATAATATTTATAGTACAAACAAAATAGAGAACGGTGAGGATTCAATTTCACAGATTTTTTGATAGCATTTGAAGCAGTAGAAACTATTTCAACTTAAATATTCCACCATGAATCCTCTCCTACAGGACAAATAAATCTTCCATTGGGTTGTCCGCTCTGGGGCTCTCCGCAAAGGTTCATCGGGCGTTGCGTGACTGTAGGCTTTCCTCTTATGAACTACCATTGTCACGGTCTCGATCGAGAACGGGCGTTGCGTGACCGTAGAATTTCCACTTATGAACTACCATGGTCACGGTCTCGATCAAGATCGGGCGCTGCGTGACCGTAGGCTTTCCTCTTATGAACTACCATGGTCACGGTCTCGATCGAGAATGTAGGATAGCCTTTTTACACACCTTGCTTGTATGATGCTTTCATCGGTTGCTGTAGAGGCCTCGAACTGTGCAAAACTAATCCAAACCTATAAAGAGAACATTTCAGGAGAATCACAAACGGAAACTAGAGCCTTACAGAAGGAAAGCGAATACAGGGAAACATGGCTGCAAATTTGCTCCGACATGTTCGCAGTTAATTAATATCATGATGAAATTAACGGCACAGTACATTTTTGCAAGGCGCTGAAAACATTCATACTCGAATAGAAAGACGTAATGGAAATATCTGCTCTTGTAAAAGAGATTCAACAAAATAGCAGAGATAGAATTTAGGGAAAAAAACAATTAAAAAATACAACCTTGACGTGTTGCGTTCTTTTTAGTAGCCTCTCATACAGATCTCGTGTTTTGTCGTACTCTTCCAAGTTTATCTCAAAATCTATGTAAGCTTTCCACAAAACCTGAGAACAAAAAGAACTACAGTTATTCGCTTGCTGCTAGAAGTTTTAATAAAACAATTTGAACAATTCAAAGAGGGGGAAACGAGGGGAAATTACGTGAAAGCTGAGTAAAAAAAGAGGACTTTTCTTCTACTTAAAAAACTAAGTAAATTGGGAAAATAAAGCAGCTTAATAAATTTGTTCAGTTACAAAAAATAAAAAGAAAAAAAAGGGAAAAAGGAAGAAGATGAAAAAAAAAGAAAAAAGCTTCGTGAGTGCCGTAACCAAGACTCAAGCCTGCATTAATGGCGATACAAACGTACCTTATACCACCACGGCTGCTAATCAGACTCACGAACAGAAATGATTAACACTATTAGTATTTTAAGTACTCTATCAACGTCACTTCCGTTCTGCGTGAGTGATTCTCTATTTCTACATAACCTTCAAAGAGAGGAACTTACACCGCGTACTCGTGCTTGAAACAAATTTTAAGAATACGAATGTTAATAGTCGAAAGGAAGTGAAGCATTTTCACTATGATGAACTACTAACTTCTCGTGAAAACATAACTTCCGGTTTTAATCCAAAGTGAAAATTACAGTAATTAAGAGAGACTAATTCCGGACTTTGACAACCGACCGCTAAATATGATGCTGCTTGATACAGGTTCCACAAATTTGCATATCTGTCCAGGTTAATTCTAGTTTCGAGAGCATAATTAAAGACCAAAAGTATTGTTACTCTTCCGGGATGGAATGGAAACACCGCGCAGCTTTTCCCACAGCCGCCGTTTTACTAACTTGACGCCTGGAACTGGCAACAAATAAAACAGAATATGCCGTGCGTTGAGTTAAATACACCCTTCATTGCAACACATTACCTCGGGCATATCAAGCAAAGGTTGGTTAACAGCCAATTCAAACAGCGCACGTGCCCTGTCAGTATCACCAAGAATGGTTTCCAGTTCGGCGTACTAAAAATAGAAAAAAGGAGAAAACAGAGCAAAGGTTTCAATAACAGCCGACTACCAGCGGTTCACTATCGTCGATCTCTCACTGCCTCGATCGAAAAGTGCTCTATTTGCTAGTTAACCCTTTCACTCCCATTGGGTGTTCAACGTGTACCTTCTCCCTATAATATGAATACATTATCTAGCAAACTCAAACTTATCAGGTAGAAGTCTATATCTTGATCTAACACCCAATTCTCCCAACTAATTTACGAGGAAATGTGTTGCAGCTAAAGGAGAGAATTGACAATCTTATCTTGGGAGTTTAAGGGTTAATCTATTGTCTTTAACGAATTATTATTCCACGGTACTTCACCTCTTTTACATATCTTACACATTGTCTTCCTTGACTGCCAAATTTAATAAAGATGTCGTCAATTTAATTTCGTTCCATAGCTTGATCATTGAGGACGTTAAGCTAACCCCAGCCTCGACAGCAACGAGGATGTGGAAAAACAAAAGATCTAATGAGCAGAACAATAGCTCAGCCAAATTCAAAACTGTGATAAAAAACAACTACTTTAACAACAACAACAGAAAACACACTCTCCTAACCTTGACCCATGTGGTACAATTTGCAGGATTAAACTCCAGGAATTTCTCGTACAACTTACGACAGCGATCAAATTCTCGAAGCTGTTAAAAGCAAAACGGACAAAGAGGCAGAATTTGCATCACAAAGGGTAACTAGAGACACCGTAACGGAGTCGCAATTCGTGTCAGCTAAAAAAGTAACCAATATTTCTAAGAAACACAAAAAGTCGAGAAAAAATACGAATTGAAATGGTTAAGGAGTGGAAGGGGGAAGGCTTAGAAAATCACTTCGATAAAGATTTGTAGATTAAGGTCTCAACTCCTTAGAGTTCCTTTTCATAATCTTTCTACTCACCTGTAACTCGAGACCGATGTATTCTCGGAAGAGTCGGTCTTTGGGACATTTCCCGATCGCTGTGCCCTGTGACGAACACAAATAATACATTAGCAGAGCGTGTGTGAGACACAATGGACTGGACTGGCAGTTCGGGAAGCTGGAACACGGATTGAAAGTTCCAGACCAGGCCACTTTTTATGTTGTTGGATGGGGCCAGGAGAAAAAGATGTCCCATTGTTTATGTCTTGATGAGACACAGTACCTCCCTCCATCTCCCTCCATTCAGTAGGCCTTCACCCTTTAACTTCCATGAGTGACCAAGACAGAATTTCTCCTCACTATTTCTTTACAATATCATGCAGACAAGTGATGAGAATAAAGAAAAATATCAATTATGGGATTGCTAATTGATCCGATACCAAATTCTCCAAAATAAAATAATGAGAATCATTGGCAGACAGTAAGGAGAATTACTAATGAGATCTTAGGAGTCAAGGGGTTAAATAAGTACAGGCGAGGATCCACAGAAAATTGGAGGGAGGGGGGAGGGGGGAGGGGGGAGGTTGGAAGCCTACGATGAACTACCACATATCCAGGAGGAGTAACACTACTCATAGTAACTTCATTCTAAGAAATCCGCGATTATCTTCGCCGATGTAAACCATTAATTTCGTGGGAAGAGTCGTGGAACTCTAGCGCGCTAATGGATTAGGCGGATCATGATTTTTTGTTCACAACAAATCTTTGCATTTCTACCAACCAAGCTCGTTTTCGTTGGCATCAAGCCATCTCAAGTATTGTCCACTGCAGTCAACTTTGCACCAAGTACCCTCGTAACGTTTTCCCAAACAGTTCGCCGATACCCAATCATACCTCTTGGTTCAGAGAGGCACTGTGAAAGTAACTGTCTTGCAAAAGAACACGCCACAATGACCCGGGACGGAACAAGAATAAACACAATCTGATCTGCAAACGGTTCCCTCCTCACCCACTTTTGAGCAAGACTACGCCCGCCAGCCATTCATCCAGATAATGAAATCTCCCATGACACTCACCAACGCCTGCCGTGCTGCCTTGAGATCCTTCTGGCGGATTTCAAACTGTGCATACAACAGCCAGACTTTACCGAAAGTGAACTGGAAATCAAAAAATAAAAAACAGACATTCACTGCTTAATCTCGTTAAAAAGAAACTGAAATATATCCAAAACCTTGCTTATCCTTTTGAGCACAAATTAAAGACAACAAAATAATACTTAAATGGAAAAGCAAAGTTTCCAACAACATGAAAAAATCCTAGTTTAAGTTTTACTCTGTCAAGCCGTATGAAGACGTAAAGGGATTATAGACTTGGGAACATTGTCCTGACATAACACTAAATTTCTATGAGTACCCAACAAAGAAATGATTGGTTATTAGTTGGGAGAATTAGGGTTTCAGAAATAATCAGACAGAGTAGGGAACGTTGTAATGTTCAAGCAGTAGTATAGTACAGGATATAACAACCGCTACGCGCTGCAAATAAGGTAGTTCTCAACAGTTGTTTACCTTCTTGTGTGGTATAAGATCCAAACATGCACGATACACCTGTCTTGTGCGGTCCATGTCCTGTAACAACAAGAATCAGACGGACACAAGAAAACGTTAAGTTTTCAATGTGGAAAATATTTTACCACTGCACTTTGGAGAAGCGTTGGCACAAATTTCTAATAGTTCACTTGCTAAACTCTGGAACTACAGGTCTGTGTTCGACCCTTCATTGTGTTCCGTTCATAAGCATGAAACTTTAATTTTGTAGTGCTTCTTTTCACCCAGGGGTACAAGTCCGAGTGAGTACTAGGGAACTGCCATGAAAACCTAAGGAAATGCTCAGGGAGGGGAGAGGGGTAAAAACAAACCTGGGGAGTAGGGTGAACTAAGATGGACTAGCTTTCCATGGAAGGATATTGACAAAACCGCTCTAATCCACCTTAGGTAACAAAACCCGGATTAAGATGAAGAACTTATACGAGTCAGTTTCTTCTGCAGACTTGATCTACATCTGCGTAGGCCAACAGCTGCAAAAATAGAACAAACCTTGGCCAGAAGTTCTTCGTACAGCGCATAGTTGATCCACAGGTAAATGTATCGTCTCCATAAACGCTTTTCCTCGGCGGGTGGAATATTGGCGATGGCTCTTTCGTAAACTTCTCTCACTGCATCGGGATCTGCCTCACTTTCCATCAGACGAAGGTAATCAAACCACGCGTCGTAATTATTCGGATTTGTTTTCACCTCCTGGTGAATAAAACGAAAAATAGAAGATTAAATGTACTAGTTGTATATGCTAGGTTTGACACGACCTAAAATGAAGCTGCATGCTACAGGCTTTCCCTTTAACACTTTTCTCTGGCAGTGTGGAGGAAAAATTGTGATACGTTTTTCCTTGACATATCGCCCGGCTCAACTAACTGAAATATCGGTTATTTAAAAAAGAGACTTTTGAACGAAAATGAGTTCAAGACGAATTTTTTTCCCTTGTCCCTTCACAGATTTAAATCCCCACCCAGAGCACGAAAGACATAGGAGCCTTACCGGAAAATTTAACGATCGCGCATGCAAGGGACCGTGGGTAGTGATTTGTATTCCTTTTCTCTCGCACGGGGTGGCTCAAGCGCGCTCGCTTCGCGTTTCCTCGCCCTACTATTGCTATATCGAAAAAAGGCAAGACAGCTAAGGAAAGATTAGCTTCTTGCTTGAATAGATAACTTGACGAGGTGACTTGCCAAAGAGAACCTCTAAAAGGACGAAGTCAAAACGAATTGCTACAAAGGCACTTGAATAATTTCGGCTGAACGCCTGAAGTTAAACAATGCGTGACCTTGTTTCTTCTCGCACGGAATTTGCAACAAACATCACACACTGCTTCTTTTTTCTTTTCTTTTTGTTTTTTTCCATCAGCCCCCAAAACTATAGAAACAATCATCCATGTTAAAAAACATTTTTATGATATTTTTTAATTTTACTAAGTTTAATTTTACTAAGTCCTTTCCTGTGAAGTGACAAATTAACTTCACCTGAAAGCATTCTAAGGGAAAAAAATGAGGTAAGATAGGAAAACATAAAAAGTCGAAACCAAAGAATGAGCAAGTATAAGGCAGAGTCCAAATGAAGATCCTCAAAAATTAGGAGGAAATTTTTCACAAATTGCCAAACCGTGACTTTCAGAAGAATATCACTTTAAGGTTTAAAAAGGTCAGCCAAAACAAAGAGTTTGATTGGTCAGTGGCAATCAGTCGATACGGACTTTGTTCTGTTTTCATGGAAACTAAAAATGATATCTGCTTTCAAGCCATTGTATTAAGAGTCTCCTGACAGTCTACTTTGATTCGCTTTGAAGATGGAGTCTCTTTTGAAAGATCTCAAGAAGCAAGTTACTTGCTCAATCTGTCTTGATACTTACACCGAACCTAAAACTATTTCATGTCTTCACACGTTTTGTTGCAAGTGTTTAGAGAAGCATGCGATAATGAGCCAGAGGCAAGGAAAATTCCGATGCCCGGAGTGTCACGCGGAAATCGATTTACCAGAAGGAAACCGCTTCGACCATTTGCCCATCAGTTTTTTCCACAAAAGTTTGTCGAGTCTCCTCGCCGTTCGACAAAGTGGTAATGCAAGTAGCATTGCTTGTTCCCATTGCAGAAAAACCAACTCTCAGATGTACTATTGCTTTGATTGCGGACGATTCATGTGCCTGGATTGTTTCAATGCGCATCAACTGCTGATTGCAACGTTTGAGGGACACAAAGTCACGCCAGTTGAAGACTTTAAAGAAGAGGATTACGAAGCTTTACTGAAGCGACAGCCATTTTGCTCACAACAGTTCCACGAGAAAGAAGTCACACGGTTCTTTTGCTCGCAGTGTCAAGTTTGCATTTGTCCAATCTGCATTGTCACGGATCATCAAAACCACATCGCCGTTTTGTTCGACAAAGCAGCACACGACGAAAAAGAAAACATCATGTCTGGCGTTAAGATCATCAAGGAAAAAGAAACCCAACTTTGTCAAGTCATCAAGGAGTTCGAAGAAACGATTTCTGAGCTTGATAGAAATTTCGCAACAGCCAAGCGAGAAGTCTCGCGAACAGCCGAACAAATGATAGCAAACGTTCGACAGCGCGAGCGAGAAGCGATTGTATCCCTGGAAACAACACGCATGTCGAGACTTGAGAAGATTAACGCGGCTAAACAGGAAGTAGAATCCCTAGTAAAACAAATAAGCCAAGCAGCTGAGTTTGCGGAGAATCTGGTGCAGAGAAGCTCAAGCTCGGATATAATGCAGAACAAAGAAGCTTTGAGGCAGAGATTTCAAGAGCTTCGTGAAGTTGAAGTTCCAAAACATCACCAGACAACATTTGCCAAATTTAACGCGGCATCCCAACAAGACTTGAAACTGGGTTTTATTCAACTCGCAGCTAAATCAACTGTAGAAGGACTGGACCAAACTTTCCAAGCTGGTGTAGAAGCAGAGTTTACCTTGTGTCCACACACAACAGAAGGAGAGATTAACAACCTGGCCGATCTTAACGATCAAGTTGAATTGCTGATAAAACCCATCAAAGATGCCACAAACGTAACTGTTCACGAAAAAGGAGACGGCAATCTTACGGTGAAGTTTACACCTAAAGTGCCTGGCGCCTACAGCGTTGAGGTGAAGATTAATGGCGAAAAGCTTTCTACCTCTCCGTTCCCTTTGGCAGTGAAAGAACGTCAACTTGTCGTAGTTGGTGAGTTGGACTTGAAGTTCAACCAAGGGCAGGAGTTCAAGCGACAAACTGGAATCGCTGTAAACACGCAAGGCGACATAGCTGTTGTAGATAATCTTGGACACTGTGTTTTTGTATTCAATAAAGAAGGGAACTGTTCAAAACAAATTGGAAAAGAAGGAACACATCCTGGACAATTTAAATATCCATATGATGTGTTATTTTTAAACAACAACGAATTACTAATTGCAGATCAAGCAAATAATAGAATCCAACATATAAATATCCAGACAGGATCTGTTGTAAAAACCTTTGGAAAAAAAGGTGAGGGAAAAGGACACTTCAAGAATCCACTTCGTATTTGCTTTGACGATACAGAACGTATTGTTGTCAGTGAATTCTCTAACAATAGAGTTCAAGTAATGTCAAAAGAGGGCGAAGCTCTATTCACAATAGGAGACAGTGGTCCAGAGAAACTCAGCACACCATACAGCTGCGTCCCTTACAAAAACATTTTCCTGGTAACTGAAAGAGACAATCACGTCATAAAAGCATTTGATGCGTCAAACACTTTCCTGTACAAGTTTGGCGAAAAAGGGAATCAAGATGGACAGTTCAACTCACCCCGTGGCATGTGTTTAGACAGCTCTTATAACCTTCTTGTTTGTGACTATTTCAATAACAGAGTTCAGCAATTTTCTTTGGACGGTCGCTTTACGGGCAAAACTACCGTTCCTTTACAAAGTCCATTTCAAATTATAACAGCGCCAGATGGGCGTATACTAGTCACAAGCCTTGTAGCTAAGAAAATATATATACTGAAGTGAATGTGTTACTATTCTACGAATCATTCAAATGCTGCATGTATGCCAGCAGAAACTAAAGTCGAATCATTCATATTATAAAGCAAATTTCTCACACAAATAGTTTTTAGAGAACAACCTTTCGACAACGACCTTTTCTACAAAAACTTGTTCAAGCAATATTTTTATCAACAAATTGTTACGGGTTCACAGGATTAAATGCATATCTCAACAAATTGTTTGATAATAAAAGTATATTTCAAAGAAGCGTCGCTTGTACGTAGACTGCTCAAAATTTGAAAATTTAGTCCTTCACGAGTGTGGAACAATCTTTAAGACCGAATCTGACAGTAGACAGAAAATTGATGAAAAAACAAGCGGAAGAGGGAAAGAAGCTTTAAACACATTTTTAAGAACAATAAAGGGCGATAATATCTTTAAATGATGAGAGTCTCTCAAGCACGTTTATCGCTTTTCAACCTTGCTTATCTAAATCTCTCCTCGCCATAAGGCCCCGAAGTTTTCCTTTCAGTAACAAGCCATGGATTATTTGCTATTTCATTAACAATAAAACTCAAACAACGGATTTTCTAACAATAAAGCTTTCAGACAGATAGATATTTACTTTTAAAAACGCACGAGATAATCAGTTTAACGTTACAAAAAGGTCAACTAAGCCAAACAAAAGTGACAAGACAAAAATAGATCAGCTCACACGGACTTTGTGTTGTTTTCTAGGAATCGGAAACAAAGGCTGTTTGTTCCAATATTTTTAAAACATTTTCTGTTCTTACAGAAAGCCACCGGCAAAATTGTTTTACACGAACGGGACATCGATGACAGTTTAAGACCAAGACGTACACTCTAACCGCACAGGACAGATCTGTTGTCTTGTTGTGAATCGATTGTGTTGTATGATTTGTATGATCGTCGGGGTGAGGGTAGACCCAAAAACGACTGTTGCTCGTGAACGCGACAGACCGTTTCGGCGTGAGCCTATCCAATTAGTCTTTGAACGCTCTGCGTGACAAAACTGCTGGGAAGTTATAGCCCTGTATATGTGGCTGAATACAGTTAATAACGTTACACTGCTTCATTCAGTTGAATTCCAATCATTAAACCGTTGCCGCAAACATCAAAAAGGCTCAATAAGCATTAAGTAATCATGCCCTCTTGATTACCAGAAAATCCCTCGTGATTAATAAAAAATGTCATCAGTCTCAGCAAATCAGCTTTCAGAAATTTTGTGACAATATTTAAAAGGAGCCTTCCACGATTTCAAGGTTTCAGCACGACCGACTAAGTCTATTCATTATACACGAGGAAACAACACTGAGATAACGTTACAAAAAAGGTCAACCACGTCCTTGAATGTGATTGGCCGCAAAAACTTAGCTGTCATGGACTTTGTGCTGTTTTCTCGGAGTTAAAAATTAAATCTTTGATTCCACAATTCTCTGTTTGTATTCGTCGCTTGAATAATCTGTACTTCAAGGCGATCGTGATGGAACCACTCGTGGAAAACCTCAAGAAACAAGTCACATGTTCAATTTGTCTCGATACTTACACAGACCCCAAAATAATTTCGTGCTTCCACACTTTTTGCTGTAAGTGTTTGGAGGAACATGCGACAAAAACCCACAGACAAGGAAAATTCAGATGCCCCGAGTGTCAGGCGGAAATCAATCTACCAGAAGGTAATCGCTTCGACCGTTTACCCACCAGCTTTCACCAAAATAGTTTAGTAGGTCTTCTTGAAACGGAAGATCGCGAGGCCTTGCTGAGGCCGCCATTTTGCTCGCAACACAAGAACGAAAGACTACGATATTTCTGCTCTTCTTGTGAAGCGTGTATTTGTCCTGTTTGCTTCGCCGAAGATCACCGAGGCCATGAGTTCGAAGTTATTGAAAAGGCAGTGCAGAAGGATAGGAAATACATCATGTCGAACGTCGACACCATCAAGGAAAAGGCAAACTTGTTTCGAGAAGAGATAGGAAAACTTGAGAAAACCTCTGAGGATGTGGAAATGATTATCGCAATCGCTAAACAAGACGTGTCTGAGGCAGCTCAACAAGTGATCACAAAAACGCGACAGCAAGAAAAACAGCTCTTAGAGTCCTTAGAAATGACGCGTAGAAAGAGAATAGAGCAAATTAACTCGGCTAAACAAGAACTGGAATCGCTGGTAAAACAAATACACCAAGAGGCTGAGTTTGCGGAAAATCTCGTGCAGAGAAGCCCAGGCTGGGATATTATAAAGACCAGGACAACTTTGAAGCACAAATTTCAAGAGCTTCGTGGAGTTGAGATTTCAAGGCATCATACAACAACATTTGTCAAATTTACCGTGGCATCCCAACAAGACTTGAAACTGGGTTTCATTCAACTCACCGAGAAACCGGCAAAAGCAGCTACATCAACTGTAGAAGGACTGGATCAAACTTTCCAGGCTGGTGTAGAAGCAGAGTTTACGTTATGCCTAAAAACAGCAGAGGGAGAGATTTGTAACCAGGCCGATCTTAAAGAGCAAGTTGAATTGCTGATAAAACCCACCAAAGATGTTACAAACGAAAGCGTTGAAGAAAAAGGAGACGGCAATCTTAAGCTGAAATTTACACCTGTAGTGCCTGGCCCCTACAGCGTTGAGGTGAAGATTAATGGCGAAAAGCTTTCCACCTCTCCGTTCACGTTGGCAGTGAAACAACGTCAACTTGTCGTGGTCGGTGAATTGGACTTGAAGTTCAACAAAGGGCAGGTGTTCAAGGGACCCACTGGAATCGCTGTAAACAGGCAAGGTGACATAGCTGTTGTAGATAATCGTGGACACTGTGTTTTTGTATTCAATAAAGATGGGAACTGTTTAAAACAAATTGGAAAAGAAGGAGCAGATCCTGGACAATTCAAATATCCAGCTGGAGTGTTATTTTTAAACAACAACGAAATTCTTATTGCAGATAAATCAAATAATAGAATTCAACATATAAATATCCAGACAGGAACTGTTTTGAAAACCTTTGGAAAAAAAGGTGAGGGAAAAGGACACTTTAATACTCCACTTAGTATTTGCCTTGACGATACAGAACGTATTGTTGTCAGTGAATTCTCTAACAATAGAGTTCAAGTAATGTCAAAAGAGGGCGAAGCTCTATTCACAATAGGAGACAGCGGTCCAGAGAATCTCAGCACACCAAGCAGCTGCATTCCTTACAAAAACATTTTCCTGGTAACTGAAAGAGACAATCACGTCATAAAAGCATTCGATTCGTCAAACACTTTCCTGTACAAGTTTGGCGAAAAAGGCAATCAAGACGGACAGTTCAACACACCCTGTGGCATGTGTTTAGACGGCTCCAATAACCTTCTTGTTTGTGACTATTTCAATGACAGAGTTCAGCAATTTTCTTTAGACGGCCGCTTTAAAGGCAAAACTACCGTTCCTTTACAAGGTCCACTTCAAATTATAACGGCGCCAGATGGGCGTATACTAGTCACAAGCCGTAAAGCTAAGAAAATATACATACTGAAGTGAATGTGTTTCTATTCTACAAATCATTCAAATGCTGTATGTAAGCGAAAACTAAAATCGAATCATTTTTAAGAAGAAATTTCTTCACAAGTGGCAGAAACATTCAACAGTGTAAATGCATCTTTAGCCCTAAAATACAGAAACTAAGGGGAGGGGGGGAAGCACAAAATTGGCCCATGACCCATACACCGAATTCATAAATGGCGGCCGCGCGGAAAGGCCTAGTTTCGAATACATGAAAACGAGGCTCGAAAAGTATTTATTCAGTTCACTGTGGCGTCATCTTCGGCAAGTTCGTCGGATAGCGTTGTTATTCTCACAGAAGATGAAGGAATTACTCCTTCAAAAATTAAAAAGTTCTTGACCTTTTTAATAGCTCTTTTTACTTGAATTCTCAGTGAAGCAGTATGCTGTGTCTAAATCACATCCTCAGGTGACATCTGATCCGACATTCCTAAGAAAGGGGGTATATCGAGAGAGATACCCAGGGGAAGTATGTCTTTAATGGTGAAACCCTTTCCAGCCATGATAGAGTCCCATGTAGAAAAAGGGAGGTTTAGAAAACCACTGCGGTCAACCATTTCCCTGTCTGATATGCTGGCTGTGTACAACTGTCCAATAAACGAGAAGGACCCCTTGGATGAAATTTCTTCTAATCCCTTCAAAGAGGTATGATGTTTATAAGAACTAAACAGTTCACTAGTTAAAAGAAGACTACTTGAAATTCCGCTGCGAATCTCTGTGCACTCAATGATCACTCTTATTGAAGGGTACTTAGCCTTGAAATCCTTTGGCATTGTCTCATCAACAAGTTTTCTGGATGGCCAAATATTTAGCTGGCCAAGTTTTAAGTACATGAAGTTGATCCATGTAATAAAAATTCGACTGACAGTCGACTGAGGAATTTGAAATAAGTTGGCTAGATGTTGTTCAGCAAAACGTTGTCTGAGTCTACAAATTGTGAGGAAAAACTCATCTAATGGTTGTAAGAATCTTGTCCTTCCCTGCTTTCCTAATTTCTCATTATTACTATTAGACTTGACAGTCTTTTTACCAGATAACCAATAATTGATATTTTCTCCATTGGTACCAGAGTCCAGGAATTCAAATAAAGCCATCATCGTTTAGAAGTTTGGAAAAACAGTGTAAAATGTTAGAAGTGAAGTGTTTGTTTTGATATTTTCAAGTGAAAGCAGTGTTACGCATGTCTCATTTAGATCACAGCATTTTTCTTCCAAGAACGAAACCTCTTCCTCCAATTTCTTGTTCTTGGATAACAATACAGCAATCTGGTCCTCTAGTTCATAAATTTTGGTATCCTTCACGGATTGACGCTTGGGGAAATAAGAATCTGGTTCTGTCACTGGAGGTTGTAAATCGGTCGTT
Organism: Pocillopora verrucosa; assembly: GCF_036669915.1. Taxonomy (NCBI): domain Eukaryota; kingdom Metazoa; phylum Cnidaria; class Anthozoa; order Scleractinia; family Pocilloporidae; genus Pocillopora; species Pocillopora verrucosa. Next base: position 12,526,090 of record NC_089324.1, on the reverse strand, counting down.
GTTGTCGATGAAAATGAAGATAATGGAATTACGATAGAAGTTCCAACAGTTTCTAGACTTCCTTCCTGCAGCTTCTCAGTCAAAATTTATTTCCTATTTGTCAAACGAGGAGTAGGCGGAGGTCGTTTTCGTGAAGAACTTCGTTTCCATGCAAAAATTGAGGGCACTACTCTCGGCTTTTAAGACACCTCGTGCGTTAGAGTAGTCTTGAAATCTTCAGCCTTAAAATGCCTTGAGAAAACCTGGGTGGAATTTGATACAGAGAAATTCTTCCCAAAATCCCTTGTTATTGCGTGAATCCACTGTTTTCTCAGGTTTTCTTTCTGAGTTCTTATTCACAAGAAAAGACTTCTTACAAGGTTTCAAAACTCCCAAACTTTCATATAGTCTCCTAGATATTCTACCATGAACAATAATAAACAAAAGAACGCCAATATTCTGGGTTTGAAGTACCGTGAAAAGCATCTCGATATAAAGTTGCCCTTTCGTTGAGAGGCTATTTCGACCTCGTTTTCATGTGTCCCGAGAGGACGCCATTTATGAATTCGGTGTATGAGCAGTCAGACACATAGAAAATTATATCTTTCGAAAAGGAAACTTGAACTAGTCTAAGATATAGATTTTACTTTTCTTCGTGAGGTCTGCTTGTCTTTTCTCGTAACCTCTCTACAAGATAACATTTTGGAATCATAAGGAGAATTTACACTTCAATCATCTCTTCGATTTTAAGGTTGAAGGCTCTGGAATTGAGATCTAAAGTACCCAGGTCCTAAGTATCCACTCTGGCGTTCCACGAGACTTATTTCTCAGAAGTCTTAAAAAACAACTTCTTGCCTGTGTTCTGTAAACAACCGACTAATTTGCCTTGCGGACTAAATAAGATGAACTTTCCAACAATTTTGATGATATTTATGTCTATAAAACATATCAAACTAGCGATAAGGTTCATTTGTTGTCCTTTTTGTTCCATCTACCAATCACAATAAATTGATACACTGTACATTCAGTCTCAATAAAGCTTGGAAGCAAAGGTATTTCATTTTTTTGCTTTGGTAGATGGTTAGTTTAGGTGAATAACAATATGTTAAATACTTGACTTCTACTCATTGCATGCAATTTTAAGTTAAACTCTATTAACCCTTAAAAACCTAACATCAGTGTGCAATTTCTCTATACTCTTCTCTATAAATTTCCTAAGGTGCTGCCATGGAGAATTTGTTTAACAATCTAGAGTTTCTTTCATTGGTGATCATTTCCTTTATTCTCTTTACCTTAATGTCTAATTCAGGGGTGAAATTGTTAAGAGATATTAGATACTAGTAACTCTTGGGGAAGAGGTTTAATTACTTCTTGCTAAATTCATTTTCAGCCTGTCTGAATTTTCAAATCACAGCATAAAAACATTTCATCACGTAGGAACTTTCTGACCCAAGTTTGGAAATCAAGGGAATCTAGATGGATACTTAAAATAGAAGCCATGGAATAAGTGACGTTGGCTCCTAGAATCTTTTCTTTTTGAGACCATTGGACTAACAGAATTCTATCAGCAATTTAGTTTAGTTGGTCATTTTCTGAGCCGAAACATTTGATTACTATAAGTAATCCACTAGTCCAGATGGGTTCAGACACTATTTTTACTTTTGGGTCAATGGTTTTTTTAATTTGTTTTTTCACTTTTTTTTGTTTTGTTCTTTTACATTTGAGACATCTTACACAAACAGACTTTAGAGAATAACCTGTCGAGAATGACCTTTTCTACAAAAAATTGTTCAAGCAATAATTTTATCAACAAAAATGTTTCGGGTTCACAGGATTAAATGTATTTCTCAACAAATTGTTTGTTAAGAAAAGCATATTTCAAAGATTCGTTGCTTGTATGTAGACTGCTTAAAGTTTGTAAATTTAGTCCTTCACGAATGTGGAACAATCTTAAAGATTAACTCTTACAATACACAGAAAATTCATAAAAAAAAGAAGGGGGGGAAGGAAAGAAGCTTTGAACACATGTTTAAGAACTACGGAGGGCGATAATCTCGGGAAATGATCAATCTTTCAAACACGTTTTGCGCTTTTTCACTTTGCTTATCTAAATCTCTCCCTGCCATGACGTCCTGAAGTTTTCCTTTAAGTAACAGGCCATGATTTCTTTCCTTCTTTTAAATAACACATTGACAGCTGAACCGCCCGTAACCGTCCATGCCGCGCGGTGGACTCGTGAGAGAGACACTTTTCCCCATACCTCCCCTACTAAGCAGAATTTTGTCTCCAAACTTCCTACGAATCTACAAAGCAATCAGTATCTATCTTCTGCACCGATATTTTAATCACTTTGGGGGGTAACAGAAAAGCGTCATTTTAAGCGTTCACAAGAAATGATAAAATATGGAAAATTGGCGTCCGTGCGTCCGTCTTCCAATATTTTCAAGTCGGATTTTCCGTTATTTTCCGATCATGATAGACCTTCTGGAACACAAAATGGAAAGTAAAAATGCTATAGAATACTTTGCTCGGTAACTAATGGACATCAAAGTCTTAAAAGTCAACAACACTACGATTCACTGACGCGATGCGAACCTAACGACATTATGAAGATTCCAAGGCCCGGTAAATATTATGTTTCGGTAAAGGGATGTCCAAAAAGTATCGTGTAATCGAAGATTTTGAGTCAAAAGGTAGAACTTTCACAATTTTCAACTTAACGCTGCGCAATTTTCTAGCCGTGAAGTCAAGTAAACAACGATCTAAGCACGATGAATTTTGTGGGTGTAGTGCACATAAGAAATTCGCACGTTTTTCGCTTTTAAAAGGCAATTAAGAAGAGATTAAGTACTGTTTTGAACGAAGCTTTCATCCCGAAACGTTCCTTGGCCACTTCCGTCTTATTTATAAAGTTCATGTAACATGAGACCTTTTCAGATACTGACAAATTTGCATGTTCACTTTTAAATCTGGTCCGCGTACTGTCTCCACTCTTGCGAAGACATTTACCGATTCTTATCATTTATCTTGATCTTTAGAGTAAGGACTTAAAATGCATTTATCGCTTTTTTTTTTTTTTGTAAAATAAGTTATTTAAATTATCTTCTTTCACTGCAGCTTGTTTTGGAGAGAAGAGGATTTATGACAATTTACTGCGCATCGTGTTTGCTTTCCCGGTTTCTCCAAAATTTTAACTTTTGGATAGGCACGTGTTACACACCGGTGTCAATGATAAAACTCAAACAACGGATTTCTATATATAAAGCTATTAGTCTAATACATATTTATTTCAAAGACACAATAGATAAACAACTTAACTTTACAAAGATATCAACTAAGCCAAGGAAAGCGACAGGACAAAAATAGATCAGCTGACACGGACTTTGTTTTGATTTCTAGGAATCTGAAACAATGGCTGTTTGTTCCAAATTATTTTTAAGTACTGTCTGTCCTTATGTAAAGCCACCAGCAAAATTGCTTTTCACGAACGGGACATCGATGAAATTTTAAGACTAACACGGACAATCCAACTGTAAACGACGGATCTGTCGTCTCGTTGTGAATTGATTGTACTGTCTGATTTGTAGATCGTCCAGGTGAGGGTGGACCCAAAAAACGACCGTTTTTCGTAAACGCGACAGACCGTTTCGGCGTTAACCCTGTCCAATTAGTCTTTGCGTACCTCGTTTTGCCTGATTAGTGGCAGAAGTAGCGGAAAACAGTTCATAACGTTACACTGCTTCATTCAATTTAATTGCAATCAATAAATCGTCGCCACAAACAGCAAAAAGGCTCACTAGAAACAAGTAATAATGCCCCCTTGATTACCAGAAGTGCCCTCGTAATTAGGAAAAAAAATTGCCTTTTGTCTCAGCTAATCAGTATTCAGTAATCTTGCCCTGCATGTAAAAACATTTAAAGGAGCGTGCCACGGTTTCAAGGTTTCAGCACTACCGACAAAGTTGATTCATCATAAACGAGGAAATAGCAGATGAGGATGCAAAAAAATTCAACTACGTCCTTGAATGTGATTGGCCATAAAAACTCTGCAGTCACAGACTTTGTTCTGTTTTCTCTGAATCCGAAATTAAACCTTAGATTTCACAACTATCTGTTTGTAATCGTCGCTTCAATAATCTGTACTTCAAGGCGATCATGATGGAACCTCTCGTGGAAAACCTCAAGAAACAAGTCACATGTTCAATTTGTCTCGATACTTACACAGACCCAAAAATAATTTCGTGCTTCCATACTTTTTGCTGCAAGTGTTTGGAGGAACATGCCAGACAAAACCAAAGACAAGGCAAATTCAGATGCCCCGAGTGTCAGGCGGAAATCAATCTACCAGAAGGTAATCGCTTCGACTGTTTGCCAACCAGCTTTCTCCATAATAGTTTGTTAGGTCTCCTTGAAAGGGAAGATCGTGAGGCCTTGCTGAAGCCGCCATTTTGCTCGCAACACAAGAACGAAAGACTGCGATATTTCTGCTCTTCCTGCGAAGCGTGTATTTGTCCTGTTTGCTTAGCCAAAAACCACCAATGCCATGAGTTCGACGATATTGAAAAGGCAGCGAAGGAGGATACGAAATTCATCATGTTGGACGTCCAGACCATCAAGGAAAAGGCAAACTTGTTACAAGAAGAGATAAGAAAATTTGAGAAAACCTCTGAGGATGTGGAAACGATTATCGCAATCGCTAAGCAACAAGTGTCTGAGGCAGCTGAACACGTGATCACAAAGACGCTACAGCAAAAAAAACAGCTCTTAGAGTCCTTAGAAATGACGCGTAGAAAGAGAATAGAGAAAATTAACTCGGCTAAACAAGAACTGGAATCGCTGGTAAAACAAATACACCGAGCGGCTGAGTTTGCGGAAAATCTCGTGCAGAGAAGCCGAGACTGGGATATTATAAAGACCAAGACAACTTTGAAGCAGAAATTTCAAGAGCTTCGTGGAGTTGAGATTTCAAGGCATCATCCAACAACATTTGTCAAATTTACCGCGGCATCGCAACAACACTTGAAACTGGGTTTTATTCAACTCACCGAAAAACCAGCAAAAGCAGCTACATCAACTGTAGAAGGACTGCATCAAACTTTCCAGGCTGGTGTAGAAGCAGAGTTTACGTTATGTCCAAAAACAGCAGAAGGAGAGATTTGTAACCAGGCCGATCTTAACGATCAAGTTGAATTGCTGATAAAACCCACCAAAGATGTCACAAACGTGAGCGTTGAAGAAAAAGGGGAAGGCAATCTTAGGCTGAAGTTTACACCTGAAGTGCCTGGCGCCTACGACGTTGAAGTGAAGATTAATGGCGAAAATCTTTCGACCTCTCCGTTCACTATACCAGTGGAAGAACATCAACTTGTTGTAGTCGGTGAATTAGACTTGAAGTTCAACCAAGGGCAAGGGTTCAAGGGACCAATTGGAATCGCCATAAATAAGCAAGGCGACATAGCTGTTGCAGATTATGATGGACACTGTGTTTTTGTATTCAATAAAGAAGGGAAATGTTTGAAACAATTTGGAGAGAAAGGAAAACATCCTGGACAATTCACAAATCCAGTTGATGTAACATTTTTAAACGACAAAGAAATTCTTATTGCAGATCAATTCAATAATAGAATACAGCACATAAATATCCAGACAGAAGTTGTTGTAAAAACCTTTGGAAAAAAAGGTGAGGGAAAAGGACACTTTAAAGTCCCACTTAGTATTTGCCTTGACGATACAGAACGTATTGTTGTCACTGAATACCATAACAATAGAGTTCACGTAATGTCAAAAGAGGGCGAAGCTCTATTCACAGTAGGAGACAGTGGTCCAGAGAAACTCAGCACACCATACAGCTGCATTCCTTACAAAAAAATTTTCCTGGTAACTGAAAGAGACAATCATGTCATAAAAGCATTTGATGCGTCAAACACTTTCCTGTACAAGTTTGGCGAAAAAGGGAATCAAGACGGACAGTTCAACTCACCCCGTGGCATGTGTTTAGACGGCTCCAAAAACCTTCTTGTTTGTGACCCAGACAATAACAGAGTTCAGCGATTCTCTTTGGAAGGTCACTTTAGAGGCAAAACTACCGATCCTTTACAAAGTCCACTGCACATTGTAACAGCGCCAGATGGACGTATACTAGTCACAAGCTTTAAAGCTAAGAAAATATACATATTGAAGTGAATGTGTTACTATTCTACGAATCATTCAAATGCTGAATACCAGAGAAAATTAAAATCGAATTATTTTTATAAGGAAAAATTTCACAAGTGGCAGAAACACTCAACGGTGTAAATGCATCGTTAGCCCGCGAATACAGAAACCAGGGGTAGAGGGGTAAGCACAAAATTGACCAATACACCATGAGCAGTCAGACATATAGGAAAATTATCTTCAGAAAAGGAAACATGAACGAGTCTAAGATAGATTTAACTTTTCTTCGTGACGTCTGCCTTTCACTTTCTTTTATATCGGGAAGACACAGCCATTATTAGGGCAAAGAACTACCATAAAGACATAATCAATAGGAACAGCACACTCCTGTGCCTTGCATAAAGGGGTTTTAAGTAGTTAGGTAAAAATATTTTATGGCTTGCTCCAATGTTATGTGATTGGACGCTGCAGAAAGAGCATGGCCAAGTGGCTTCACCCTTTAACTTCAAAGATCCAATATGTAAATCTCCCCACTGACTGCCATACAATTAACAAGAGAATTTGGCATTACATCAGAATAATACCCTCAGCTGATAAGTTTGTCTTTTCTCATAACCTCTCTACAAGATAACATATTGGAATCATAAGGAGAATTTACATGTTAATCACCTCTTGGAGTTAAAGGGTGAAGCCACTGGAATTGAGGTCCAGAGTTCCCAGGTCCTAACCATCCACTCCATGAGATTTGTTTCCCAGAAGTCTTAACCCTTTAAATCCCAGATCAAATTTGTAATTCTCCTTACTGAAAACCATACAATTCTTATGATATTAGTTCAGAGAATTTAGTATTGGATCAACTAATTACCCCCAAATTGATATTTTTCTTTGTTCTCATCACTTATGTGGTTGATATTGTATTGATATCGTAAGGAGAAATTCTGTCTTGGTCACTCATGGGAGTTAAAGGGTTAAAAACAACTTCTTCCCTGTGTTTTGTCAACAACCAACTAGTTTGCCTTAGTGACTAAATAAGATTAACTTTCTAACAATTTAATAATATTTATGTTTGTACAACGTACGCTTTTAGCTATCAGCTTAATTTTCTGCCTTTTTCGTTCCATTTACCAATCATAATCAATAGATACACTGTACAGTCCCAGTAATTCTAGGTAGCAAATGTAATTTTTTTGGGGAAGATTTTTAGTTTGGGTGAATAAAATGTTAACTGAAGAAATATGTTAAATACTCGACTTGTACTCACTGCATGCAGTTTTAAGTTAAACTCTAAACGGTGCACTATAAACAACCAGCTGGTTTGCCTCCAATAAGTTGAACTTTCTAGCAATTTATATAATATTTATATGCATGTTTATATGATATACCCATTTAGCACTCAGGTGCATTTGTTTTCAACCTTAATTCCATTTTACCAATCACAATCAATTGATGCACTGTATATACCAGCGGTAATTCTAAGAATAAACTGTACTTCATTTTTTTGGTAGTTTTGTAGTCAGGATGAATAAAAATAGTTTAATTACTTGATTTATACTCACTGTCTATAATTTTCAGTCATACTCTATTCAGGGCTCATAACCAAATTAATCTTCAGTCTGTATGAATCTCTAAAAATGTCGATCCTATTTGCCATTGAGACAATCACTGTACAAAAATATTTGATCATTCAGGAACTTTTTCATCCAGGTTTGGAAAATAAGGGAATCAAGATAGACACTTCAACAGATCTGATTGTATGAATTGGTCAGCGCCAAAAATATTTTTATCTGAGACCATTGCAATGACCCTTCAAACCCTTAGGTGACCCACATCTAATAACCCCCCCCCCCCCCCCCCGAATCAGATATTGAGGCTACGATTGATTGTTAAATACAGTCTCCTTATCAACACATAAGGATATGCATAGAGAACAGTATGGAGAATATGCAAACTGATGCAAGTGTTAAAGGAATAACAGAGGTCTATCAGCAATTTAGTTTAGAAACATTTTCCATGGAAAAAAAAGGTAAATATTTGATTTCTTCACGAGGTCCACTTCGAATGGCAACAGATCCTAATGTGCATATATGTTCCAATAGCAATGTAACTAGGAAGTTATACATATTACTTGTTCTGGAGTATGTGATTTCAAGTTAAAATCTTTAGTTTTCAGTCACTCACACAATAGCCAGCCAAGGGTAACCATAATTAATTTTCACCCTATGAGAGAGTTTTCAACCAAAAGGAAACCATTCAAAATCCCTTACCCTGACAAATAATTTACCAATAAAAAATTACCTTCGACATGTAAATACAAATTTTATTGGAAACAGGTAAAAATTTTGATCATTTCATTTTTTTTTGATAACCAAAAGTGCACTTGTGATTAATAAAAATAAAAGTGCCCTCTGACTCAGCCAATCAGTATTCAGTAATTTTGCCCCACAGGTGATAACATTTATCCACCTGAATGAACTATGAACCTTCCCTCTTGGACTTTAAGGAGTTAAAGTAGCAGTGATTAGAGCAGAAATTCTCCTCCAGACAATAAGTCAATGTGTCTAGTGGACATGTGCTGAGAACTAGGATTTCATTTGCTGGTAGACATGCACTCTCAAATCATGGTAGAATATAAAATTCTCAGGGAGCCTGCATGTATATAGATATACATGTATAACCTTAAATATGTATTATGATACATATGATACATAATATTCCTTAAAATATGTAGCTTTCTGATGATAGAACTGAAGCAGTAAATTTTTCTATTGCAACATGGAAAAGTGTTTATGTTAAGAATTACATTGAGTGCCAATATATGAAGCTACCAACAGTTTCATATCTACGTTATTGGCCAGGTTCTTTTTTCATGTTTTGCAAAAAAAGAACAAGGCTAATTTCCAGCCATCTTGACTGAACAAGCTTGGTCACTGATGGATTTACAACAGTATCATATAGCAACAAAAATTTAGCTTTGATAAGAATCAAGAAGGACTTGTTTATTTGCATACTACGGGAAAGAGAGCCAACTGTGATGGTGTGTGCCTATTTTTCATTTAACAAATTTAAGAATGATGTGATGTGAGAGGTTTACAATGATGACTAAATATCAAAACTCTCAGTGACATGAGATGTCAGAAAGCTGTAAACTTTGTACATTTTGTAAGTCCACTCCATGCAGTATTTTTCCTTGTGTGGGATCAAAGCAGGCAATCCGGAAGGGCCTTGCCCACTCAGGGAGCCAATCAAACCACACAATTTATTATCACTTGCCCAAGGGCACTACCAGCCATATAGTGCAACAGTTTCACTGTGATTAACAACTACATCCCTACATGGAGGTCGGATGCCTGAGACATCCAGGAGCCTCTACTATTGTCAGCCAGCTCCTATATGGAGACTGCTCCCATGGCTGGCAAATCCTGGCAACCCAGCTAAGAGCCCCCAGGCAAGAAAGGGAAAACTGCCTGGATGATGAGGTACCACTTCAAACAACACCGCAAGTTCACACTCAAAGCACACAAAAGATTGCTTTAAACGAAGAGCACATGGAATTCCAACGCATGCACATATGTAAAAACTGCTGACTACTAAGGAATGCTGATGCTCTTTGTTGCTAACTCTGTTAAATTGCAGTAAACTGCATCTAATAAAAAACCAGTTGTTACCATTTATCAATGAGTTTGACAAACCTCCTCATACTGGAACTTTCTCTTGCTTACAATCACGTCTTCTATCCCTCCTCTGTCTCCATATTTCTTCTCATGTTGAGTGTAGGCTTTGTATAGCTCCTGAAATACATGTAACATAAAATTTAACAAATAAGTACAAGGCAACTCCAGAATTAGAAGAAGAAAGACCAAAGATTTGCTAGGCACAAGAAGACTAGGGGTCTAAGGTTAATTTTTCAAAAGGTATCAACAGCAAAGCAGCTCCTCTGAGAACAAGCACACGCATAATCCACACTTACTTCGCACTCCTCTTTTGGTAAGATTTTCAGAGCATACTGGAAAATGACCCTGACACGATCATGCTGTGTGTAATAAATAGATAAGAAAATTAGAGGAAATAAGGTTTTGCATTTGATATACCTCTCTACTACCCTGTGATTCAACCCAATCACAAGGAATCCCCAAGTATGATGCACTAAATGATACAACCACCATTGTGTTCACTCAAATCACTGTAGATTTTCTGTTCTTTTCAAAAAAATTCAAGGGCTCTTTTCAGAGTCACCCAGTTCTTTTCAGAACTACCAAATCTAAAAAAAGTTAATGACTAACATTTAAAGTCCTTTCCTGGTTTTTTTTAAACTGTAAGTTCTGCTAAAATTGTGATCTTCAGATTTTGTTGCACAAAAGTACTTGGCTATATAAGCGGCTCCCCAATTTTAGCACTAACTTGCCACCAAAAGACACGTTTTGCTTAAATAAATGTGCACTTAACAACTGATAAAATATGGTAAGTGTCAATTAATGCTCTCTTAACAACTTATTCCAACTACAAGTAATAACTCTTTCAAAGCCTCTATCCATACCTCTTTGCAGTTTTCTTCAAATTTTGCAAATGAAAGAAAAAGTTTCTCATCTGCATTTTCTTCCCCAAAAAACTCCACTGCTCTTTCATAAACATCTCTTGCACCAACTGAAAAAATAAAAGTTTTCTTATTATCAAGAAGTACAGTCATGTATATTCAAATCAGTGGATAAGACTCCAAATATTACAATTGTGTCCATCATTCATTCTTACTAAAAGCTACCGAATGGAAGCCTTTTGGTCAGTCAATGTAAAGAGATAAACTCACAAGAGATTGTGATTAATTATCTTTCCTGTCTGCCATACAATTCTTATGATATTAGTATAGAAAATTTGGTATCAGACCAAATAATAGTTTCCAAGTAATTGGTCTTTTTCTTTATTCTCATTACTGGTCTGATTTATTCTGTATTGATATTGTAGGGAGAAATTCCTTCTTGGTCACCCATGGAAGTTAAAGGATTAAAACAATTTATAACAATAAAATGATTCACAAATCATTCAAATCAAAATTTACCTGTATTGGACTGTCGCTCCTCAAATTTAGCAAACTTCACCCAATTTTTCACCTCTGGATGCACCATTACAAATCTTTCATATATACTCCTTGCACGATCTACTTCCTTATATCTGAGCTCCATGTTAATGTAGGAATGCCAAGCTTGTTCATCCGGCTCCCATTCCATCCATCGTTCAAATATCTGCCGTGCACCAGCAACATTAGTGAGCATCTCTTCCATGTAGGTGTACTTGTACCTGTTTCAAGTCAGATGATACTGCTCTTAAGCTCTAAATCTTATTCCATAATGCAAATAATTTCTCCTCAGAATTTTGACCCAATATCCTGCAGACAGGTTATGAGAAGAGAGAAAGTTAACTGCTGGATGGTGATGTCTTCATGTTGATAAACCACAAAATTCTCCCAACTAAATTTCAAGGAAATATATGACAGCTTGAGGTGAGAGCTTAAACATAAGATCATATTCTGAGAATGGGTTTAGAAGCCACAACAAAAAAATGACTATCAAATGTTTGCTTCAAAGACACAAAATGAACATATCTAGTAAGATCGATTTTCTGCTGACAGTTTATCTTTGCCACAAGCACTTTTGATTACTTCTTGTTTTTACTGATGCAGATCAACTTGCACTTTACAAGTCAGAATACCCTCAACTATATACAGATCACTAAGAAGCACTATGTACTAACCAAAACTGGTTTACTCTTGGCAAGATGGTGACAGCTCTGTCCCAGATGTTTCGAGCATGGTTAATCTGGCGATGCCTGTGGAGGTAAAATTTTAATCTCAGATTTGAAAATGAGATGAATTAAGTCTGCATAGAAGACTAGGCCAAAAAGCTGCTGCAGCATGCATGTATCTCTGTATGGATTTTGTCAACACAAAGTAACTTGTAGCATTGCTGCCTGGACTCCAGAACAGATGATAATCCCTTACAAATTACCCATCCTCTCCTTCCCTTCTCTTCCCTCTCCTAATACCTTGTAAAGTTTCTTCTACAGTTCTCCTCTTGCCATTTACCCTCCTGGGTGGAGGGAGGCACTGTCACTTGACCTGATCAAGGTTCGAACCCAGACCCCACAACCCAGAATCAATATCTTATCAAGCAACTTGTCATGTTCCTCTGCTTTGTGCACTGCTTTTCATTGGAACAAGAACACTTTCTCAGTTGCTTTCACAGTGTTATTCTGACTCACTTTCCATACAGCTTGTCACAGAGGGAGTACGTAGGTCTTTCATAATTGCCCAAAATAAATTGCTGTTTGAGCCTTCACCTGTATATAGGTTTTAATGGGCCATTTTACAGTTGTGTGCTTAGTTGCCAAGCCTTTGATTTGGAGTGAGGGTGAAGGTAACCATGTTTTGATAGAAACCAGTATTTAGTTAGCATGATAACAAAGTAATTTACATTAGAAAAGCAGCAAGGTTTGTATCATAACAAGGTCACCCCTAGCCTCACTCCTATTCAAAGGCTTGGCAACTAAGCACACAACTGTAAAATGGACTATTTACAAATAGTTTCATTAAGATACAATTTACACTTGTCAAACCAGGAACAGACTCACTTCATTTCCATCTCTGCATATTTCAGCCATATAGTGATATTTCTGTGGTCTACATCTAAAGCTCTCTCATAAACAGACCGTGCTCTGAAAGAGAGAAATCAATGCAATCTTAATACTAACCCCAGTAGGATATCATAAATTTCAATTAAACAATAACTGCAGAACAGAAGAATAGATCAGAAATGTTTAGTACTTTTTAACTGTTTAACCCCTAAGAGTGACTAGCATCTAATTTCTCCTTATAATATCACCCATAGAGTCAAACATTGAGATCATGAGAATAAAGAAAATGATCACCAAGTGAAGCAGCTCTTCAATGATTGTTTGACAAATTCTCCTTGTCAGCACTGAAGGGAATTTATAGAGAAAAGTACAGAGAATGTGGATATTGATTCTAGAGCGTAAAGGGTTAAAGTTCACCTTACTTCTATTTATTTTTCCCTCTCAATTCAGCCAAAACAAACATATGACACTTACACATCCAGTGATGATACAAAATTGTTTTCTAAGGGTATGGAGTGTTCAGACAAAAAATGGAATAAACTATTCAACTAATGCACCTAAATTTTCTGAATCTAAACACTTGCCTGATTACCCTGGCTTGTATTTAAAGCCCAAACTGATACTTATACCTCTCTATTTTCAATAACCCTTAAAACCCTAAGATTGACCAGCATCTAATTTCTCCTTACAGCAATACTGCTGAATCATTCATTTAGACGATGAGAAAAAAGGAAATGATCACAAACCTAAGTAGTTTTGATTGTTAAACAAATTCTCCTTATCTGTATTAAAGGAAATATATGGGAAAGAGTAAGGAGAATTTGGAAATAACAAATTCATCCTCTACCTTTGAATTTCTCTTTGACTCTCCTCCCACTGAGCATATTTTAACCAGTTACTTATCACTGATCTGTTTTTACGAAGGCTGTCCTCAAATGCCTGACAAGATGGAATACAGAATCATAGTCATAAATTCATGTAATTCTGAATTATTACTAACAATAGTTTGATTTAAAATCAGTTTAATTAATCCAACTCCTAATGAATCAAATAAATCAGACCTTTTTCAGGTCTTATTTCAACTACTCAGTTCAGTTGTGTTTATAGCTGTGAGGATCTCTTATATTTGTTTCTTCACCGCAGTGCACATATATGATTTTCATATATCTACAATCATTATTCATCACTTGGATGGTTTATTTGGATGCAACTTAATGAACAGCTCTCAGTTAGCTGGTTAGCTCAGTTGGTAGAGCGCTGCACCAGTATTGCAGAGGTCATGGGTTTAAATCCCATATGGGCCTGAATTTTTTTCAGGTCTTATCTCAACTACCAGTTCAGTAGTGTTTATAGCTGGGAGAACCTTTCATATTCATTTCTTCACCCCACTGCAGATATATGATTTTCATATATCTACAATCATTATAAATCAAACCTTTCTTTTACGAAGCTTGTATTCCTGTAATTCATCAGGATCACTGATCTTCTGTTTGGGAGGCTGAAAAGAAATAAGTAAGATGAATTATTTCAACAATCATCTGAAATCAGCAGACACTGTAGCCAATAGAATAAATACTAAATAAATCTCGTTCTCATCATGGAGAACCTAAAAAATGTTGGTATGGTGGGGTAGGTAAAAATGAATTGATTTCAGGTTTTGTATCACAGCACTATTTTTCTTTCCAGAGTATTTCAATCTTTGGAAAGAAGGAATTATGCAGAAAGTACAAAGAATTTAAGTTAAATTGAAATATTTCATCAGAAGGTACATGTACTTCTCTTTAAAAGGTGGATTTTATCTTTTAAAAGTGGAAGCTGTTGACTAACAAGTCAGAGCAAACCAATAAAAATTAATTGCTTATTTGGGATCGAGTATTTGAAATTCCTCAGTGGATCAGTTAACAGTTAAATCAATTCTCTTAACAATTAATTTTTGGTTGAGAATGGAATGTAGTATCATATAATTAAAAGGAGTTTGAAAGAAAACATGGTTCTGAAAATAATGTTCTGGAGTAATTTCTCTCCTCACTTTGAGAATCTAAATCTTGATTATATCTTGATATCTTGATGTTTGGGCAACAACAGCTTTTCCAAAAAATTTGAAAATTAATTCCAAAGAATGGAACAATAAAGACAGAGCAGTATTTAACCCTTTAACTCCCATGAGTGACCAAGACAGAATTTCTCCTTACAATATCAATACAATATTAATTAGATAAGTGATGAGAATAAAGAATTTGGGGATAATTAGTTGATCCAATACCGAATTCTCTGAACTAACATTATAAGAATTGTATGGCTGACAGTAAGAAGAATTACAAATTTGATCTGGGAATTAACTTACTGGTGGAACTAATTCTAACTGTCTCTCCTTTGCTTCCCTCAAGAGTTGTTCAGCTGTGATCTGAACTGGTGCTGGAGCTTTATTCTTCACCTGAAAATATAAAGTTAAACAAAATTTATCTTTAATGGATAACACCAACTTCAGGTGCCTTACACTGGAGACAAGAATTGAAGCTGGAAAACTTGGTGATGTGTTGTACTGGTTGTAACAATTTGACAATCATATCAAGCAAAAAAAGGAAGATTTAACTGCTTGAGCTTAGGATTAAGTTTGGCTGCAATACCCAATGAAATTCTCTGAAGCACACACCCTCATCAACTTCTGGAAAATAATTTTAGAAGCTGATTATAAGCTCATGGCTGTGACAAGTATTAAATAAATTTTCCTGGTGAGTCACATGCTTCAATCTCATTCCAAAAGAACTTATGAATTCAGTGAAAGTGAGCCCAATGGACCTTGATGCATATACTTCAGACTTAATCTACTTCCCTACTCTAACAACCTTGTTACTTCATGTTTGCTTTCTTGATATCGCAAGCATGTAAATTCTCCCAAACAATTTACAATGAAATTTATGGTAGCTAGAAAGGAGAGTAACGATCCAGATCATGCAAATAAGGCTAGAAAACTTGCATTAACTCGCAATTTTCCTCTCTTCGATAACCTCAATTTGATCATTATTGAAATTACAGATCATCCCAGTCACCTGAACGAATTGTTGAAGAGTTTTTTTTACTTAAAGTCGTGGATCACGAAGTTTATACTCAAAGTCGAATACCACGGTATTCAAACTTTGTCAAAAAAGTAGGAAATACTTACTCTTCTCAGTGCACGAATGAACGATGAAACTAAAAAGAAATGACTCGGATATGGGAAGATTGCGCTACAGTAGCTTATCGAATCCTAAATACTCGTGTGCATGTTTTCCTGTCACTATTCAAACTAATTGTTTCAATTTCTCGTTAAAATCGTAAGATATACAAACCTTTGCGACTTTCGGAACCCTAGTCTTGGTTACACTCTGCTCTGATGATGCCATAATCCTTATTGAACTTGAAACTGAGCTAAAAAAAACACAAAATATATGCCTTTTACTTTAAACGCGGCTCAGACTACAACTCGTCCGACATATTGAAAACGTTTTAGTACCCAGTCCCTTAAAGGCCAAGATAATTATTGAACGATTCTCAATATGGCGGGTGCAAATGTGATCAAGTGTTCCATTCGCTGTTTTTGTCCTTCCAGCGCCGGCAACACGAGGGTCAGATTCTGTAGAATTGCAAGCGCTTTTCTAAGACGACAGCATACAAAGCCCATGAAAGATGACAATGTTCAGGACGTATGTTCAGCTCAATTTCTCATATATTTATTTTGCGCTGCTCGGAAATTTGATCTGCATAAGGATTGTGTAACCCTGGCGCTTGTTAAATTCACATATTCTTATTACTGATTTTCCGGCCCATTTAATTGAGAATATTGCGGGAATCTGAGGGAGAGAGATTTTTCTGTAACAATTTCAGAATACTGTGTTGAATCCAACCTTGGGGAATTGATGTGAGTCGAAAATTTTAAATTCTCAGCATCGGCGTGGATAGTACAGTGATAGGTCTCTGTTTATTTAATGAATGACAACTGATTCACATCTCCACTAGCAAGAGTTCCATTGAGAGATTATGTTTTAGACTTAACTGTCCACCTGGAGAACGATTCTCTCAAAGAACAAAACCGGACAAGAGGTTGTGGCAAGGAAAAGACATAACCTTTTTCTGTCTGGGTGTCACGCAATTGCAAGTGCCAACAACAGTTTTTCTTTTTTAAAAAATATCTCCTTACATCAGTCAAATAAATCTGCAAACATCGAGTGGAATCTGTTGCAAACTGTTGATGATATGGTTCTGAAACTGGCCAATTTTCTATGTAAACTTCAGTTAGTTTGAGATCCATTCTGGATTGTTTTGAGTTTGCATTATACCTCTTGCATCACACCTCTTACTAAACTAAGCTTTGCAGATGTACCAAGTATGGCATGATGAATCAAGCAGACAAGTTGATTCCATGTTAACAGTCTTTTGTTTGAGTTAGATACTCAATATGACTGTATATGAATCTGGGAAATATGAACAAAAATGTACAGTATATTACCTAGAAGGATTAAAACCCCCCTCCCTCTGATGTGCCAATCAATTGTCTCATCAATTACGTTAAACAATTTTCTTGTTACATTGATGTGCTATTAAGAATGTACTAGTTCATGATGTTCAATCTGGTAAACTATACTTGCTGTTAGCTACAAAGTATAAGTTATACAGTCAAGTTTATTAGGTACATTTGTTGTCAGTAATGTAAATTAATTTCCAGGCAAAATGATTTTTAAGGTGCTTGATTTGCTCAAATTTGTCCTTTGTGGGAGATACAATTATGATCATTCTCAAAAACAGAGAAATACAGATGAAACTAAGTGTCAAATCATTTTAACTTGAAATCATTCTACATTCTAAACTACAGTATACCACAGGAAAAGAAGGAATTTAGTCAGGGCAAAGGACTCCCTACTATTATGGATGGGATCTTTGTCTGTGTAGTTTTCTGAAAGTACTAATACGTGTTCAATTTTGTTGATACCAGTTATTGTTAAATTATCAATCAACAGATCATTTCCTCAAGACAAAGAAAATATTTCAAAGAGCAAGAAATTAGACCTCTTTCAGACTTTTTAATTGACAAGTTTGGAAGACATCACACATATCTTAGAATTTCACTAACAGAAAAATGCAATCTAAGATGTAAGTACCAAATGTGCATTTATTTATATATTTTTGAGAATGCCTCCTTGGTAATAGAAGTTTAGTATCCTGAGGTTGCAATCACAGGTTTTCTTTCTATAAACACAACCCTTTTTTATCCTCCTACACCTTTTCTAAGAATAAACACTCCCTTAAAAACAACATGCATGACTGCACTTGCATGCAGTGTTAATCAAAACTCAACTACATTCAGGCCCAGTCTTCAACAACATTTTCCATTCTTTATTATGATTTTATATAAAACTTCAGTACTTGAATTGTAACCTGTTCAATGAACTGTTAAGAAAGTCTTTCAATTGTTGAGTACAACTTTCCACTTATATATAACTATCTTGACTTTTAGGTCAATACTGTATGCCAGAGGAAGGTGTGGAACTGTCTCCAAACTCAGAACTTTTAACAACAGAAGAAATTGTATCTTTAGCAAAATTATTTGTCAGGGAAGGAGTCAACAAAATCAGACTTACTGGTGGTGAACCTTTGGTGCGCAAGGATATTGTTGAACTTTGTGGTAAGATTGGTATAGGAAAAGACTTTTATAAACTGCATAAGTTGTATTTGAACAGGTTGTGCAGATAAACACCTTGGTATAAGACCAGATTTTTTATTTGTCTAGGTCTTAACAATAGTAAGCTTAGGGCTATTGAACTGATAGGGTCATTGTTAGTAATGATATTAATATCTCTTTTATTAGAGATGAATGTGAAAAGTGCAAAAAAATTTTAAATACTCACAAGACGAACAGCACTAGCTTTACATTTGTTAAAGTTTATGGTTTTTAATTTAATTTAACCCTTTCACTCCCACAAGTGACCAAGACAGAATTTCTCCTTACAATATGAATACAATATCAAACAGGCAGGGGATGAGAATAGAGAAGAATATCAATCTTGGGATTATTATTAGTTGATCCAATACCAAATTCTCTGAACTAACATCATAAGAATTGTATGGCAGATAGTAAGGAGAATTACTAATCAGATCTTGGGAGTGAAAGGGTTAATTTAAGTTTATTGAGTTTGATTTGAGCAGTCCAGAGGTTCATAAGGAAGCTGGATTTGAAACGTGGAGGCCACACGTTTATACCCTCCTGCTACTCTACTGGAATATTTTGCTTCTAAGAAGTCTTTGGGTTGTCTCAAATCTTCAGCATGGCTTTGCAAAAAGCAAATAGTCACTAAATAATTAGTTGTTTAATATAAAATTAATATAATTTTGAATCTATTTATGATTGAACAGAGGAACTTGGAAGAATAGAGGGCCTTGAAACTTTAGCAATGACAACAAATGGCATTACACTTGCAAGAAAGCTACCACAACTAAAAAAAGCTGGACTTAACTTACTAAACATCAGCCTTGATACCTTAGTGCCACAGAAATTTGAGTTTATTACGAGAAGAAAAGGTATGATACTAATCAACAGTCTGTTAACCCTTAGGAGTGACTAGCATTTATTCTCTCCTTACAATATCACCCTTGAATCAAACATTGAGGTCATGAGAATAAGGGAAATGATCACAAAGTAAAGCAGCTCTTGATTATTAAACAAATTCTCCTTGTCAGTTCTTAGGAAAAGTATAGAGAACAGTATGGAGAATATGCATACTGATATTAAGGTGTAAAGGGTTGAATAATAGTCAACTATTCATGATAAATATAATTTTGTGTGGTTAGACAGAACAATCAATTCCTTTCACCACTGAGCAATTATGACAAAGCCAGAGCAATGAATTACAATTCATTAATAGGAGAGTACAGTACCATATTCCGTTTTTTGTAGCTTATAATTCATTCAAAGACAATTTTGTCAAGAATTTTTTGAGAACTCCTAATTTTCAATAGCTCAACAGTACAATGTATATTTTTTTCAAAGGACCATCCATTGATTGGTTTTGATAATTGATGTTCAGTTTTTCTAATTCTAGTGCAGAGGCTGGTGTAAAAGTGATGAATCAGTCAACTAAATTCAAAAATTTCCTTCAAATGTTTCTTAGGCTGGCACAAGGTTATGGAATCTGTTGACTCTGCTTTAGAGCTTGGCTATGACCCAGTTAAGGTAGGATTAAGATCTTAAACATTGTACAAAAGTGACCGAATAATTTTGAGGAAACAGCATTTTAACACTCAATGGAATAAATAAAATTGGCTACAGCCTGGAGCCTTGTCTTTCACTCACTGCAAATGATCAGACTACAACCTTTTAACCCCATTAAGGGACCAAGAGAGAATTTCTCCGTACATCATCAATAAAACATCAAACTGACAAGTGATGAGAATACAGAAAATATCAATTAGGGGATTATTAGTTGACCCAATACCAAATTTTCTGAACTAACATCATGAGAATTATGTGGCCAACAGTAAGGAAACTTAATATTAAATAAATGAGATCCTGGGAGTGAGCAGTTAAGTTATCAATTTCTCTGTCAGTATTTTCAAGTTTAATTATTCTGTTGTTTATGAAAGGTGATTAGCTGTGTATGACCAGCTCAAGATAAATCAAGAAATAAAGCATACCTAACATAATAGTGACACTTTGTTAGATTAATATAGCTGTAAGATATTTAATGTCAATTTTTGTGTTAATTACCTTATGTGATATTTCTACCAGGTGAATTGTGTGGTAATGAGAGGATTGAATGAAGATGAAGTCTGTAACTTTGTGGAAATGACACAGAATAAGGTAGAACTCAAAATATTTGTTATTTAATGTATAGTAGTGGGTAGGGATTATTATTTATTTCAAGGGTATCCAGTTGGTTGTAAAAGCATTCAAGGTAAATTGTGCAGAATAATTTAATGTTTTAAATGAATCAAATTATTAAAAATTTTTGAAAATATAAATTAGTTTTAAGATCAGTATTTCATTGTTAACTCATATGTAATATTTTTTTATCATACCAGGTTATAGATGTGAGGTTCATAGAATACATGCCATTTGATGGTAAGTTCAATGATGATGTATTTATTATTAATATAAACCCTTTCACCCCCAAGATCTCATTAGCAATTCTCCTTACTGTCTGTGATACAATTCTTAGGATGCTAGATATGAGAATTTTGTATTGGATAAACTAATAATCCCCTAATTGATATTTTTGTTACTCTTGTAACTTGTCTACTTGATATTGTATTGATATTGTAAGGAGAAATTTTTACCTGCTCACTTATTGGAGTTTAAGGGTTAACACAGTTAAAATTAAAAATGAGACACTTGTTAAGTATTAATTTGATACAGATTTTAATTATTGTGGCTGCTTTTTCTCAGGTAACAAGTGGAACTTCAAGAAGTTTGTTCCATTCAGTGAGATGTTGGAGAGCATATCTCAGAGATGGCCAAATGTTGAGAAGGTGTCAGACCATCCTAATGATACCTCAAAGGTATGAAAAGTATGGCATAGTGACTGGCAAATTGCTTTTAGTTAGTTAGTTAGTCAGTCAGTTCATTTAATAGTTTAGTTCCTCAGTCACCCAGTCAGGTGGTGAAACAGTCAATCAGCCAGTTGATGACTGTCAGTCTGTCAGACAGTTAAAGCTTGAGTATCTGACAAAGGGCTAACGCTTGAAATATCAGCTTTGGAAACTCTTTATGGAGACCGATTTAATTTATCAACTCAATAGATAAAACCAAGTAAAGTATTCTGATCATTCAGTGCTTAAGGCAGGCAGTCAAACAATCAATCAGACTGTCAATCTGCAAAAGAGCTGGTTCTTAGCTAGTGAGCCCTTTGTTTAGTTTGTAATCAGTCAATAAATCTGTCTGTCAGTCTTTCAAACCGATAGTTTTTCTACCAATTAGGTGCATTTAGTCTGCAGCCAATCAACTGTTAGTTAGTCAGTCAAAGCCTTCAATAAATTTTGAAATCTATGTACTATCATGTTGTGCAATCCTACATTACTTTTCAATGTAACCTGCTGTTAAAATGATCCTTCTTTATGTATGTTTTGTTCAGGCATACAAGGTTCCTGGTTTCGCTGGTCAGTTTGGGTTTATCACCTCTATGAGTGAGCATTTTTGCGGAAGCTGTAACAGGCTGAGAATCACAGCAGATGGGAATTTAAAGGTACATTGTTTTTTTCAATTTCATTCCTGTACTTTGAAGATTCAACATTAAATTTATTGTATTCCATGTAGATGACTGTAGATAACGATTTAAGCATTCCACATTAATGCCTCTGGGCATCTTATGTACATTATTTTTATTATTTGTTTTTCATTCATATTCTCAAGGTTTGTTTGTTTGGTAACTCTGAAGTATCTTTACGAGATTCTCTGCGAGCAGGAACCAGTGAAGAGGAGCTTTTAGAGATCATCGGTGCTGCAGTTGGGAGGAAAAAGAAACAACATGCAGGTGTGTATACAAGAAGCAATGAGTTGCAGACTGCAACAGATCAGTCCTGTGAGCCAAGTGGCCTACAAAACAAGAGATTATCCCCAGACTGATTTCCATAGCATTAACCCATAAGAGTAACTGGCATCTAATTTCTCCTTACCATATCACCCCTGAATCAAACATTGAGGTCAGGAGAATAAGGAACTGATCACCGATTAAAGAAACTCTTGATTGTTAGACAAATTCTCCTTGATGGCACCCTAGGAAATGTTCAGAGAACAGTATGGAGAATATGCATGAGGATGTAAAGGGTTAAGTTTTTAAAGAGTAGACAACATAACTATTCTTCCCCATGGAAAGGATGTAAGATCTCCATGACAATTTGACAATACCCATTTATACTCATGTAGAATAAGAGCACTGTAAGATTAGTGGTTTGCCTTGTTCAAGAACAAGACTTGATTTTACCTTTTAACTCCCAAGATCTGATTGTTAATTCTCTCCTCTTGCTGCTACACAATTCCTTGTAAATTAGTTATGAGAATTTGGTGTAAGATCAAGATAAAACTCCTTTTTGATAAGTTTGAGTATTATTGTGAACCTTTTGCTAGAAAACATATGAATATCATAGGAAGACGTTACATGTTAATCAGTTCTTTTTTTTTTTTAACAGCTTTATTGACCATAACACATGTTACATGTTAGTTCTGGGAGTTAAAGGGTTAAGCAGACATCAAAGTGACTGTTGTTTTAATTTCAGAACAGTACTTTGTTTGCCATGCGATGAACAGTACTTTTGTATCCTGTTAGCAGCATAACCATATTTTACTCAGTCTAGCAGTCTCACCATTTACACTATTGAAACTAACTGTTTATCACTGTCTCCTCTCACAGGAATGTTCAACATCGCTAAACAAAAGAATCGCCCAATGATTCTCATTGGTGGGTGACAACCAAACAGGTAAAATTTTTTGTGAGGGGTATATTTCATTTTCACTAGTGTGGCTTATAATCCCCTATTTGCTCTACATGCTAAGGTTAGTCATGCAGTCTGTCAGTAAATTTTTTTTCAATAATTCAGGCAGTCATTCCGTCAATCATTAGTTAGTTATCAGTCAGTTGGTCAGAATCAGGTAGTCGTTTGTCAATGAGTCAATTGGTCAGTCAATATATCATGGAGTTATTCAGTGAGTTGGTCACTTATTCTTTCAGGATAATTTGGTTTCATCAACTGAGTTGATAAATGTAAATTGGTCATGGTTAAGAGTTTCAAAGCTGACGTTTTGAGCATTAGCCCTTTTCTGCTCGAAAACGTCAGTTTTGAAACTCTTTACAGTGGCCAATTAATATTACCTAATGAATTCAGTTAATAAAACCAAATTACCTTGTTATACTCCCCTACAAACACAGCACCACAGTTTCTTTAGAAACTCGCCCCCTTTACGCACTTATTCTTTCAGTCAGTCACTCATTCAATAAGTCTGTGAATCAGTCAGTCAGCAGTTAATGGTCCAACCAGTAAGTCAGTATTAAAATCAAAATTGAATCTATTGGGAATAGAACCATGGACTTTTAGATGTTTGGTACACGTTTCAGTCCTAGTGTCTTTAAACTTAGTGTTCTATAATCTTTCCCACAGAAACTACATCCATTTTCAGATGTACAAGAAGTATGTGGCATGGCAGATGAGCTAGGTTTTTATGGGTTATACTACCTAAAAAGTAGAGCAATTTTCATTTGAATAATCAGTGTTTGCAGTAGTTTGGCTCTACATTGCTCTGTGATTGGTCTTAAAAAACTTATGCCACCTTCTCATCCAATCAGATGCAGAACCAAAACAAATCCAGACTCATTGATTTCACTAGTGCTTTTCCAGGCCTCAAGCAAGGGGCTTGTTTTTACTTTGAGTTTGAATTTGTTTATTGTGATATTTCAAATCCCTTAACCAGCTGCTCTGATAACTTTTGGTTTTAATTCAGTGTCACTAAATTGAAAAGAGCTCTAACTAACTGTAAACACCAATAGACAGAGGTGCACTGGCAGATAAGCAGCACTGGCAGTAGCCCACAATGGTAGATGAGCTACACTGACTGATAAGCCTAATGAAAATGATTAATCCTTAACATGCTAATTTTCTCCAAACTATTTTCTTTACATTTCTTAAGGTGCTGACATGACCTCAATGTTTAATTTGGCAGCAATACTATTAAGAGAAATCAGATGCATGTCACTCTAAGAGTGTAAAGGATTGATGTGTTAGTTTGCTTGAAAGACTTAGGAATATTCATAAATTGTGTTTTTCATAAAATTTCATAAAAAGAGTAAATTTATGAAAATTTGCAGCACATTTTCAAGATGTTCTTGCAGAAGAGCCACACCCTTATTTGTTACAAAATTTGTGGGTGACTTACCATATCCACCAGTGTTTTAATTTACATTAGTTTGCTATTATAACAAGGTAAATACTATCACAAGGATAGTTGATGAATCATTTATGCAAAAAGATACTGAGGTGTGTAAATGTTTTTTATGTAACTGTTAAATGACGATTCAAAATAGTCCACACATTTAGTGATCGTTATATTCATATAAAATATAGGTGTACATATCTGTGGAAGAAAATAATTATGGTAATTGTATTGTCACTTGAACACATTGATATTGAATGTACATTACATATATCTACTCAAAGTATATGTTAAAAATTATGGAATTAAATTTATCTCGCCCAAGGGTTCTTATGAATATGCAGACAGAGGAATCATGCATGCATTTGACAAGAGTAAAACACATGAGTTGTGAGCCATCATCCTTTAATGATACTGTTAATTATGAAATAATTGGTTAATATTTTGAAGAATATTATTTTTCTGTCCTCAAGCAATGTTATGTGCATGTGTGAATTTAAGATAGCGAATGATTATTTTTTGAAGGATGCAGAGTCCTTACAGTTATCCCTTTACACCCAAACATCAGTATGCATATTCTCCATACTGTTCTCTATACATTTCCTTAGGTGCTGACAAGGAGAATTTGTTTAACAATCAAAGCTTCTTTAGTTGGTGATCATTTACTTTATTCTTGTGACCTTACTTTTTAATTCAGGGGTGATATTATATAAAGAAACTAGAAGCTAGTCACTCTTATGGGTATAGGGTTGATGCACTGGCCAGGGCCTGGTTGTTCAAAGTCTGTTTGGCACTAACCCAGGGTTAAATTTTAATCTGGATTTCTGTATAATTTCCTCGATTCGTTTTAGGAAATCCAATCATAAAATTGTAGTCAAAGGATTGTTATTGAATTTTCTTTTAAAGTTTTCAAATCTGAAATCAGATTTCACAATAACCCTGGGTTATCTTAACCCAGCTTTGAACAACTAGGCCCTGGACTCTGGATAGAGAGGTCTGGGCTCCAGTCGTGGTTCTGTCACACCGTGAGAGCACTCCAGGTCTAAGTCAATCAAAACACAAACATTTTAAATGTTTTAACTTATTTACCCTTGTTAATGGACTAGTTAGTATTCATAATTTAATCAGAATTTTTACAAAGTGAGTATTTTTCTTATTATCTATCATAAACTTGTCAGAAAGGCATATATCTTTCATGTTATACCATGATGATATTAATATTATTATTATCAAGATCATCATCATCATCATCGTTATTATTATTATCATTATTGAATTTTGAGAAAAAAAATTATTACTAGGAAATATATGATTGTAATTTGTTTGTGTGAAATGAAAACCTCAAGGATTAAAGTTTTGAACTGGCGGAAAATTTATTACTGTAATACAGCCAGCACGTAAAGTAGGTATACTTTCTAGCGAGTAAGGGCCAAATTTTTTTGTCGCTCTCCCTCGCCAAGGTAAGCCACGCGCAGGCTGTGCCTACTGCGCGTAACAATCAGATCTTGGGAGTTAAAGGGTTAGTATGTACTTTTGAATAAAATGAAACTACACTGAACTCTGTTGCCATTGATAATTTTAGAAATAACGTTCTTCTGTCTGATGATAAAAAAATGATTTCTTTAGGATTAGAGCGATCTCTATTTATCTAACTGTTGAAAATATTTGAAACTACACTTGTTTTGCTTTACTTCACTCTGGGATTGCTCTGAAAAACGCGCGCCGCTATCTCGACCTAACGGTATTCCAATCAGATGTAACAACGAATCCCGCCATACTCAAACTTAGTGTGCGTTCCTTTGGGAGGATCCAGATTTGGATTTGTGATCTAAGATCACACAGATCACGGTACATGTAAGGAACAGAGTTTTAGACGAGCTCTCAGAAAATTCCAAAAAGTGTGCCATATTAAGAGTTTTGTATGCACGTGGGTTACTGAGCTCTTCCTTGAATGGCTCGTCTAACTGCATGGGCTTTTAGCGCGCACTATTCATTAGAAAACACATTTTTTCATGGTAAACTCAAACGATGGAATTAAAACAGAAGCAAGTATTGATTATGTTATGGATACTTGGAACCCTGAATGCCTGCGGACAGTGGCCGATTGACTTAATATCACAAAATCGATTTTATTTCGTGTTTATCGCAGAATATTAGTGCCAACAATCTTTCCGGTCAATATATGACGCACCTACTTGTTTGAAATTAAGCACCGCTGGGCAAAATGATTAATTTCGGATCCTTCGCCCAAAGGAACGCGTCGGATCAGTGATCTAATGATCCGTCTTCAGATCACGCAGATAAGTGATCCGATGAATCCTAGTCCAGAGTGGATTTGATCGATCACTGATCTGAAAATGGATTTGCTCGAAAAGAACGTCACAGATCAGAAATCCTGATCCGGATTCTCCCAAAGGAACGCACTCTTAAATTGTCACTCACGCTTTCATCTGTCCATTTATCATCCATTATTAATTTATCTTTTCCTGATGCCTTAGATGTTACCATTTATTGTGTTGTTTTTTTGTTTGTTTCTCTTGTTGTTGTTCTTTGCTGCCTTCGTTGTTGTTATTGTTTGGCTTTTTTGTTTGTTTGTTTGTTTTGTTTTGTTTTTTGTTTTTAACTCTAAAACCATTCTTAAATTCCACAGTTTATTTTACGTAAGCTGGAATGACAGCCGTGATCGTATAGTGGTTAGTACATTGCGTTGTGGCCGCAATAACCCAGGTTCGAATCCTGGTCACGGCACTCATAAAACAGTTTTTTTTTTCTCCATCTCCTTTTTCTTCCTCTCATTTTATTTCCACCCCCAGTAAATGTTTTAATTGTTTCTTCGTTCTCTTTTGGTGCTTTCGAAGAATGCTGATATTTTGTTCCGAAATGATATGAAATACAGTGACTGTTAAAGATCACAACTGCTTGTCGAGTGTGTGATCTGACAATGTCTATTTAATAGCATCCTGTGAACAGCAGCGGAAAATGTTTGAAAAAGTGAATGAAGATAACTAAAAATTTGAATGAACGGTAAGGGTTGACTTCAGGTAACTAGAGAGTGGAGTACTCAGCCCATTCTACTTCTTTATAGCTGATATTATTCACGATTCTGTTCTCTTTCGCAATTATTCTATGCCCGTCCTCGTTATCAAAAGCTAAGAAGTCATGAAAATAATCTTAAGACAAATTCACCAAACTGGAGAGGTACGTGGCAAGTTAGGTGCAAGCGTGCCCATGCTATGGCAGAACAGTTCACACGCACGCTCCATGTCCTCCCAAGGGCGAGCGCGCTACATTGCTGTTAGAAAGCTCATGTTGCGAGCACTCGTTCTGGTGTCGTGGATGCACTATTCCTCGGACGGGGCTCAAGAGTTTTTCTTCCAAACGTATTCCTCGGACAAACCAGGAGGGAGAGTAGAACGGAAAACATTGGAACGAGTTCCGGTTTGCATTTTATCCTCAAGGATGTCTTGTGTCGTTAATGCGGAGCGGACTCGTCAAAGAGGACTATTGAAAAAGAAAAATTTACGAAGAGTAAAAATAGACATTAGTTAATAGTAAGAAAAAAAAGTGCTGTGACCAGGATTCGAACCTGGGTTATTGCGGCCACAACGCAATGTACTAACCACTATACGATCACGGCTGCCACTACAGCTCACAAGATGCTTTCAAATAGACAAATCATGTACAGAATGTTTTCAAACAGACAAATCATATGTATCCTGGCAAGAAGAGAGTCAATTAACTTCATACCTTCTCCCAAACACATTCATACTTGCAGGAGATTATAAATTTCTGTGTCTACTAACGCCACTGTTCTTACAGTGATAGTTCAGTGCCAGTGTTCCTCTGGTCAAAGACAGAGGAACATGCTAAGTGGCAGCCAATCACGTCCTGTACATTAGGAATCTTCGACCAATCACATCCACTCGATTTCAATAAACCAAACGAGCGGATGTGATTGGCCAGTTTGTGAACTACACGTAACAACAACAGATCTACAGCGGTTCGTTCTCTAACTTTTGAGGACGCGATTTAAAAAGTCATTCGGGGGAGTGTGAGATCAACAGAGAAATCGCGTTTCTAAGATGTTTTATAAGACTGTTTAGAGCAGTAAGCTTCCAAAAATTGTTCTTGGAGAGGTGTACATGCTCGATCGTTTTGCCTTCGAGGTTTTTCTTTTTGTTTATATCTTTTCGCCATTGATCGCGAGAATGCCGAAGTTTAGACTTCTTACCAAGAGAGATCCGACGCTTGGCTACACAAGAGAAGTGGATGAGGTGTTCAAGAAGAATTCTGAGCAGCAGGAAAAGTGAATGCTCCGCAACTTGATTTCTCATTCTCCCGAAGAGGTAAACTTAAACAATTCAGATTTGTTACTTTAATGTTTAAAAAAATATTTAAAGAGCCGATCAAAAAAGTCAGGAGTAACGCTGAGAAACGTTCTCAAATGCCTTGTTTGTGATCTACGCGTGCATTAGGCTCCTACCACGCGCCACGTGTTCAAGCGTGATCATGCACTCTTGCGAGAGGGTTGCGCTAAGTGTTTCTATACTTCAAAGTTCACTGTTTGAAAAATACAAATTTTTTGCATCAATTGTCTGTAATGAACATAGAAGTAGAGAGGTGCATAAAGCATCGCTCTCCTAAGTGTCCACGATCGCCCTTGAATGTGTGGTGCGCGCTAACAGCCTGATGAACGCGTGGGTGACAAGCGAGGCATTCGAGAGCTTTACTCAGCGCGATTCGTGTCGTTTTGCCACATTTCCCTGACACAAGTCTCAAAATTCCTTCACAGAGACAAAAAATTTACTCAAAAACAGCTCCAGAGTAAAGTGCTTCATCATTCGCCAAACAATCACTATGACAGCCGTAAAGGCAGTCAAATGGGTGAACATGTAACCAGTCTTTTGTGACTGATGAAAGTAACACTTCCTCTTGAATTCATTCCTTAGAAGAAGAGTTTGAGGAACTAACTATTCCTTCTTGCCTTGCGGGCGGCATGTGCCTCTCTAAAGGAATCCCCTTTTTTCCACAGAGAGCTTACAGAGAAGAATGGGCGCCTTCCTTGGTCGAAGAAGGCGCCCATTCTTCTCTGTTTTGGATCCCGCAGCGGAAGGGGATTCCTTCACAGAAGTACAGGCAGTCTGCAAAGAGAAGAATATGGAATACATAATTAAGTAAAAATTCGTTTTTGGGACGCTGTTTAAAAGTATAAAACAAAAACAAAAAACAAAAGAAAAAGATTGAAAAATGCAACAAACTTTCCCTCTGCTTTATTAAGGGCTTGGGACCTTCTAGCAATTGCGCTAGGCAGCATTAAAAGTTTGAAGATTTGAATTTATGATGGCATTTCCTCCACCAAGGGAACCATTGCCCAATCCTCAGGAGCTAGTTGCTCACTGAGGGAGCCAGGCTAATTGACCGCCGCCCAGCACTCGGCGTTGTTCAAGCAAGCTTGAACGGAAAAAAAAAAAAAAAAAGTTAAAATAAATAAACAAAAATTATATAAGTCAATCTGTCTTCTTCTTTTTATATCGTTTGTTGTTTTTAAGGTTTTCCCTCCATGTCTCAAAGCTCTCGTCGGTCATTGTGTTACAATACCAGTTTCCAAAGTATTGTTTATGATTTTCAGGGTCTTTCTTCTTTCCACACTTGGAGCAAACCGTGTTATACGAGGATCGCTTACGACTGGTGCTTGCCTTTTGTTCCTGAGTAGTCCTTGTTTCATCTTTTTGCTTTGAGTGTACTGATGGTTGAGATTGAGACTTTTGTTGCCAAGATTGAGGCTGATGGTGTTGTGTTTGTATTTTGGATTGTATTGGAACAGGGGGAAATCTTCTGACTACTGTTGGTGGCTGTAAGAAAGTAATAGGAGGAACAGGAGCTGGAAGAATTGGCATCGGTTGGCAAGCTTTTGAAGTTTGACCTCTGAGAACAGCTGTTCCTGTGGTATTGGTTGGTAATACAAATTTAAAGGGCACAGGATAGTTGACTTGTGGCAGAGACGGAGGCAGTGGTATGGCTGCTGGTAAAGGTGTCTTTGATGCTGCTGGTTCAGTTCGTTGAGGTAGTCCCTGTTTAAGTATTTCTTGTTCTTTCTTCTTTTGTCGCTTGATATACCACTGACTTAGTGTTGTTTGGTTTATATCTGGTAGCTGAATCTGTGTCTCTCTCATCACCATGCTATTGTTCATAACACGTTCTTGTATGCCTCTGTAGTCTTTACACACTAGAGACCAACGGTTTGTTGTTTTTTTCTTTGATTTCTCTGGCCCAGGATGCAGATTACACAGTTGAGATATAATTGCCTCAGTGTACCTGTTACAATCTGGCCATTGGGCTGGAGCACTGTTGGAGCCTAGAAAACATCTTAAAGAAAGAAAAACAAAATTGTATAAAAAAAGAGTCCTGTGTGATATTTACAACATTAGCTGTACAGTAGCTCACCTCCTAGTACTGTCAAGCCCTGGTACAACATTGGTACTTCTTCTCTTTGGAGCTTTAAATTTTCCCTTCACCAGTGTAGTGCGGTGTCGTGGAGCAAATGTTGTTGGTTGTTGGTCATATTCATGAAGGCTTTTCCACAGTCTGATGATTTCTTTGGCTTGTGTATTGGACAAGGCCATATTTCCTTCTCTCAGAGAAACCAAATATGCTGCTAAAGCCTGAACTTCTCCATATCCCTGAATGTTGTCAGGCCCAGCAGAGTCCTATGGACAAATTAATTGTAATAATTCAGAGTTTACTTTCTGATTCCTTATATAAAGTACTACAAAATATTAACTATAAACTTACCTCTGCATCACTTCCAGCAAGCTCAGCAGAGTCTTCATCAGAAGTACTGGCAGCATCTGAGTCTAAAAGTAAATTCACATTTTCAGTTAAAAATTCAGGAAAGGCAGATTTTGTGGACAATGCACACTTACCTCTTTCATTGCCCAAAGGCACAGTAAGCACCTGATCTGTAGGTGCAATTGTCTCATCTTCATCTTCATTAAATCCTTCATCTATTTGGTCTGGGTTAACATCTGAGAGAGGTTCTTCCTCCTGTTGTGTCATATCTTCATTTACTAGGGTGTTGTCCTTGAGAATCTCACCAGTCTGATTGAAGAGATACTCAACTCCTATCATTTCACCTGTATAGATTCCAATATTCTGAACATTGGGCTTGACTTTCTTACCAAGGACATCTTCACTTAGCTCATTCACAGCATGTATTAATAATCCATTGTAGCTTTCTGGTCCTAATTCAGTACTTGAAACTGCAGCAGAAGCACGATCAGAATTCCACCTCATCAGGCCATCTAACAAGTAAGCTTGAAAATGAATGTCACTTGCTGAAGTACCTAAAATAAATGAAAACAGTGTTATAGACTGTAGTATTTGGGACATGTTAAGTTTTTACACAGATATTGTTACCTGGTATGAATTTATTAATATGCAGGTGGAATGACTCCAAAGATGTTGAACCTCTTGCACATCTATAAGTTGGAAGTTGGACACCACCTTTAGTCAAGACCCCGGTTTTTGTATACAGTTGCACCCCCTCAGGGTCCTGGATGCATGGAATGTGGTTCTTTTGGTTGTCCCATATTTCCCATACGCGGGTCTTGTCAAGCAAAGGTACTCCAGTAGTATCACATCCCTGGGGACCAGTAAATGTCAGTAATAGATCGTAAATCATTGTCGTAGTGTCAACAATTCCCCGAGTTCTCCTACGGCAATGTAGAGCCAATTCTCTCCGTGTAATCTTTTCATTAATGGCTGCATCAGAAGGGTCAGCAACACCTTGAATCTGCAATTGACCTCTTTTGGCAGACTTCAATAAATCCAGATCTTCTTTGCTCCATTGGAAGATGCATTGTGATAGACGACCGACAAACACACTATAGAGTGGATGGGCCTCTGTGTTACATCCAGCAGCAATTCTTCTCATAAAGTGCCAAATATCAAGGCGGATCACTAAATTTTCCCAGAGTGAGAATAGCTTCTTAGCCTTGCCAGTGGAACAACAATCTCTGTCAACATAAAGAACCTCGGGAGGTGAGACACCAGCTAAAGAATATCTTCTCATTAGTCCATTTGCCATGTTTTCCAACCCAGTTCCTTCATTGACAGTCATCACTGACATGAGCACTTGTCCATTTTCATTTCCAACATTAGTGGCCCAGGAAGCAGTACCAGCACTACCTCCTGCAAGTTTTCTCACAATTTTCTTAGTAGAGTTCATTTTCAATATTCTTCCATAGACAGAGGTGATGGATGCTTTAACATAGTCCAATCTGGCCATGATGTCTAGGGCATACACTGTGAGCAGCCACTTGTACTTTGGCACTGGTACAAATTCTGGAGGCTCTTGAAAGTTAAGGGGACCAGTGAGCCCACTTTTGAATGCATTGGCAAAGTATTTGCAGTCAGTCAGATACTGGGCTGATTTTTGGAGCCACTTTTCACTGTGCTCTTCAGTAAGCTTCTTTTGTAATTGCGTTGAGCTGTTGCCAAGGCCCCTGTTTCTCAACAGTCTGATAACTCGGACATCACAAGCATACTGGTAGGTTAACAAAACTGGGAACTGAAGTTGATGGCCAGTATCCAGTTGTTTTATAATCTCAGGGCTCCAGCTGATAACCTTTCTCTTGCAATGCCTACACTCTAAGTACTCCGCAGCAAGGTTATAGTTGCTGTCAATGTCTATAACTTGCCTCACAGTACTGTATATCCCAGCACTGGTGAGTAGTTTCCTGTCGCAGCCTTCGTGTGGGCAATACAGAGTGACTTTCCAAAGCTTGCGTGGCATCCAAAGTAGCAGCCGTTGTGCAAAGTATCTGTCAAGTCGAGGTGGTTGTGTGCTTATAAGAGATGGCTGAGGGGGATCCCACCATAACTTATTGACCCTAAAGAAGAGTAAATACACTGTAGTAAGAAAAGACTGTAATAGTAAGCTTGTATATAACATAAAGTATATCAATATACAATAAAAAAAAGTAGTAAAGAATAGTAAGAAATAATAATAATAAAAGAAATAAATAGTCACATATAATTAAAAAATATATTTTTTCATATCTACAGTAATACTGTAATGGCTAATGATAAAGAGTTCTTAAATTGTTCTCTAACATTTATTGCATTGAAAAATAACAATCAATATGTCGGTTCACCTGCTAAAGTCCAACTTTGCTTTTCCCTTATTGTTTGTTGTAAATAAGGCCTGAGACACCCACAGGTGGTCAGCTTTTGGTAATGTCTTAAGCCATCCATCTGGGAGTAAGGGATGTTCTGAAGAATAACATACTTTCATCATTAAAAGAGTGAAATATTAATAACATTTGATACAAAAACTTGTACCTCCATTCCTAACACTGCTGGGGAGGGCTACTGAAGCTGTTAGTACTTGCTCTGGCTGAGCCTCATGCATTTCAATTACTTCTGGTACTAGTGGCACAGGCTCTTCTAGCTCAGGTGCTTGGATTGATTGAGATGCATCTGGTGTAGGCTGCTGGCTTATATTTGGCTCACTGGTTGGTTGGACTACAATGAAAATGCAGAACATTATTTCAGAACACATCTTAAAACAGAAACAGTTAGTAATACCTAAAATTTGAAATATTACCTAAATTCTCCTCTACTTGGTCAGCAAAGGGACAAAGCTCCTCATCATCTACATCTTGAGTAATTGTTGATGTAGATGTCACAGTGGCAGAAGGTGTCTTTGGTTTTCTTTTTCTCACTGATACAGGGATGGTAGGTTTGAACTTTTTAACACCTGTGGTTGATGCAACCTGGGACAAATATTTCTCAGTGCTTATGTGCCCAGATGCCAGACCAGCTGCCAGTGGGGAGACAACTTGTTTTGATGCAGAGTTTTGGCTTGGTTGTGGGGAATTGTGTTGCTTTTTGGCCTCTTTATCCTCCCTCTGCTTTCTCTTCAGGGCCACAACATCACGACCCTCTTGAAAAGATTCCACATACTTCTTTAAGGCAGCTTTGTTTTGACTTATAGGAGAGTTGGTCACTTTTTCATTGCGTATGTTGTCAACAAACCAACCAATGTAGCCAAGAGCGTTTTCCAGCATCCACCTGAAGGACTGGCCACGATATTTTCCAAACTGGAGCAAGTACTCTCCTTGAACATCAAGTTCATTTTGAACATCCCCTTTTCTCATCTTAACAGCTTCAATAGCAAGTTTTTTGACCTGAACGTAATAGTACAGTGATAATAAAGATTAGGTTTAGATTTAGTCTTTCTAAAACCAAAGGAATACGAAGAAACTATCATCACAAAATGAACAAGAATTTTTTATTAAGTCATAACTGTGAACTAAATAAGAATTCGTTTCTTAATCGAGAATCTTAGCGTAGGATAGGTTTTTAATAACGTCTGATTTTAACATCGCTAAGTTTTATTATCACCAAAATTTATAAGCCACAAGCAATTCAGTTTTACTGTAATCGTCGCAAAACAAGACAAGAGTCCGTCTTAACGGCTTCGATACACACAGGGCTAATATACAAGGCTAATATCACGAGGTTACAGTTAAATAAACCAACTAAACGATTTTTCGTGAATCGAAAATACCATTATGCATGAATAATTCGGGCTATTTGTCACTGTTAGCTTGTTTTTTTATTTTTTTCTCTATCAGGCGACCTGTGGAATATAACCTGAACTTGAGGTGACCCGTATATTTAAATGACCTGACCTTTCGCCTCGCCGCTTCAATATCGGTAAGAACAAATCAGTCTTAAACTTTTAATTGTTTTGTTTGTGTTTAAGTCCTCAGAGTATATAATTAAGAGCGCAATGAAGCAGTCGGTCTTAATTGATGTTTTATTAAACAAAACAAAAGCGATAAGCCGTGTCGGTTAGGACCTTAACAATTGGCTTTTTGAAAGTTTAATCTAACAATTCTAAATTGTTTAAGCCTACCTCTTCGGGAGGTTTACTAATGACCTGGTCCTGCTGCTCCGAATTCCTCTTGAAAACCTCGTTCGCTTCTCTAGTGTAGTTAAGCACCAAATCCCCATTGCTGAAACGTCTAAACTTCGGCATTCTCGCCATGGCTGAAAGATATAAACAGAAAGAAAAACCACAAAGGCAAACGACAGAAACGAAAACAATCGAGCGCGTACGTCTCTTCTACGAATATTTTTTGGCGGAAAAAGTTCTAAACGGATTCTTATAATACAGATTAGAACGCTCGAAGTTTTCGTTGATCTCTCGCTCTTTCAATGAATTTTTTTGGTCGCTTCTTCGAGAATCCTACCTTCTGATTTAAAATCTCAAAGGTAAGAGAACGTTTCGTTGTAGATTTGTTGTTCTTGTTAGCTCAAATTGGCCAATCACATCCACTCGTTTGGTTAATTGAAATCGAGTGGATGCGATTGGTCACCTTAATGGATATCGAGTGGATGTAATTGGTCAAAGATTTCCAAACGAGTGGATGTGATTGGCTCACTCTACAGAGAACATTAGCCTCACCGCAGTGGTCAGGAAGGTGGTCGGATACACGTACTAGAGTGTTAGCCAATCACATCCTGTACATTGGGAATCTTCGACCAATCACATCCACTCGATTTCAATTAACCAAACGAGTGGATGTGATTGGCCAATTTGCGAGCTAACAACAGAGACCTTACGCAACAGGACGGCAGAATGAGGACGGCGACCGTGGACCGCGCGAGCACTGGTCCGAGCACGCGAGGGTTGACGTTGCCGTCCTAAACGTAAACAAACCTTACGCAATACAACGCGACATGCACAGGCCCCGAAGGAAAAATGGCCACCTTCAGGGAGGCAAGAGAGGCTCTTTTGCTTGCTAATGCCTTGGATTTGATCGCCGATGAAGAAATGCTGTTACTCTACGACGTTAACACTTCAAAGAATCTTGACATTCCTTACTGGAAGTACGAAAAATTCAATCTGGACTCTCTTTCCGACGACGAATGCAAAAGCGAATTCCGTTTCTTAAAACATGATATCTACAATCTGCTCGACGTTCTGGATCTTCCTGACAAAATTACCTGCCCAAATCGTTTTTATGTTTACAGTGATGAAGCGCTATGTTTGCTTCTGCGTCGTTTTGCCTTTCCATGCAGGTACGAAGACCTTGTTCCCCGATTTGGAAGGCCTGTACCGCAATTATGTATGGTGGTGTCTGAGATGATGGATATTCTTTATGCCCGCTTCGGACAGTTGTTTTCTGGTATTAATCAGCCATGGCTATCACAAGCAAATCTAGTTGATTTTGCAGAAGCTATCTACAATAAAGGAGCCGCCCTTGACAACTGTTGGGGATTTATAGACGGAACTGTACGACCAGTTGCTAGGCCTGGCGAAAACCAAAGAGTATTGTACAATGGCCACAAGAGAGTGCATGCGATAAAGTTTCAAAGTGTAGTTGCACCAAATGGTCTGATCGTAAACCTTTTTGGACCTGTGGAAGGATGCAGACACGACAGCGGAATGTTAGCCATGTCTGGTTTGTTGCCAATGTTAGAAGCTCACTGTGTATCTCCAACAGGCCAACCGTTATGTTTATATATAGACCCTGCATACCCCTTGAGGGTCCACCTGCAGGGTCCATTTAAGTAGAGTGGGTTTTTGGTGACATTTTAGAGTACTTTTCGTTTTTAGATTTTAAAAGAAATCTTAAGGTTGGACTCAGTGCAGTAGGAAAAATGTATATCATTTGTGCCCTGTTGAGAAATGCCCACTCATGTACATATGGGTCGACAACTTCTTCTTTCTTTGGTGTTGAACCGCCTCCATTAGACCAGTACTTTATTTAAGGAAATGTTATCAGAGATTCTTGTAAGATATGGGTCAATGCGCCCAGAGGAGGGAGGGGGGGGAGGGTACTTTGTAATATACATGATGGGGAGGTTCAAAGTACTCTTTTGGGTTGAAAATTTACCCCCACAGATTTTTTTGGTCAACAGTGAATAAGTCACATATTTTGGGGGGTTTACAGGTACACAAATTCATGTCAAATTCTTTCTGCTTCATTGAATACGTCAGTAGGTTTTTTTTGGTGTAACATTTCAAGCTCATGTATTTTTTGGGTTTCTTATAGGAAGCTCTGTCAGACACCCCTATCATGTATTCTGCAAGTATCCCCCACCCCCCAACTGGGATTGTGCTATGGCTTCATCAGTACCTGAAGCCTGCTTATCTTTACCCTGCCATTTGTTAGGAGTTTTTTTTAAGTGTTGCAAATGCCTCATGGAGGGACCAGATTACATTTACAAATGACCGGGCATGCACACGATCACGACCTTTAAAAGAGTGCAAATGACCAATATGTAACCTGCAGTAGAATGAAGAAAGTGTATCAGTGTATTGAAATACTTCAAGGTTATAATTACTGTTTATGGAATTGTAACCTGGTTCAATTGTAACTATCAAAATGAAATTTTGAGAAAATTGTGCCAAATAGTTTGAATTTTTGAAGCTAGCTTAAATTATGTAAAACATTTCTATTATGGTAATCATTTTCAAGTTTTCTCATTTTTTTCAGCTAATAATTATTATAACTTGTAATTTAATTGCAAAATTCTTTGTTTCAAATTGTTAGGTATTTTCATATGCATATTTTTTCTCATATTTCAAGATTAATAACAACTGAAAATTAAAACACTAATTTTGGAAGTCTCTTTTTCCAAATTCTCTGGCATGATCCACAGACATTGATTAAGACTAAAAAAATCGATCTGACTGTTATACTTGATGAGTGTATGTGGTAATATGCCTCGTCTGTATGCAACAGGGTCTGGGTGAGAAATCCCACATCCCATCATGTTTATACATCTTTTTACCGCTTCCCGGAGAGAGATATAAATCATGAATCCCATCAAAATATTTGGCTTCTCCTGAATCCCCTAGGGCTATATTTGGGTCAATTATCCCATATCCCAAAAATGCCCTTTATTAATGAGACCCAGCGGTATAACAAATCATTGTTGCATGCTCTGTCAAGATTTCAGTGGCTCATACAGGCTTGTGAAGGACCATTTTGGATCCTATAATCAATAGAATTGTCAGACCAATCCAGTTTTTTAAAACTTTTTTCAGTTTTATGAACCTGCTCAAAATTTTTACTTGATATATATTTTCACTGTACATGTGAATTTGACAATTTAA
This sequence comes from Pocillopora verrucosa, assembly GCF_036669915.1. NCBI lineage: Eukaryota > Metazoa > Cnidaria > Anthozoa > Scleractinia > Pocilloporidae > Pocillopora > Pocillopora verrucosa. The sequence goes on along the minus strand of NC_089324.1, from coordinate 12,487,310 downwards.
GAATGGGCATGCTTAAAAAATTCTGAAGTTAACTTTATAAATACTGAAAAGCAATTATAAATGCATTTTTAAAGCATTTTTCTTAACCATTAAATTTCTTGAATTAAAAGACAATTAACTCACTGTTAGTCTTATTTTGCTCTTTGTACAATGGAATAATATTAAATGTCTCAGCTGATCGATACATTGGATTATACACAATCTGTTACAGCTCACAGCAGATCATAAAAGCCAAGATAAAATTGGCAAAAATATATAATTAAGTTATATATGCATACATGTAAAAATGTAAATGTTTATATATATATATATATATATATATATATATATATATATATATATATAATAAAATGCGAATGATTTAAATAAATGTGAAACTTTGAAATCTTACAGAGTCTTAAAGAACACTTTTTACTTGGTGATTTTCTCAATAAGTGCCAAGAGCATTTGATTTTGCAGTTGCTGCTGCTGAATTTGAACTTGCATTTGCTGTTGTTGTTGTTGTTGCTGTTGCTGCAGTTGCTGTTGCATATACTGGAACATCTGAAGTTGTGCAGATTGTTCTTTCTTTTTTACTTCTAATTCCTCTTGTCTTAGCTCAAACTCCCGTTCTACCTTTTCCCTCAAATACACGAGGGTTTCTGATCCTGATGATCTCTTTCTCGGTGTTGTTTGTTGCCCATCCTCAGCTGTTGCCTTTCTTTTCTGAGTCTCCCCCAGCTTCTCCATCGACCTGTTTCTCATCTCTTCTGCCTTTTTCCTTTCATTCTCCTTATTTTGGTCATTCTTCTCTGACTGTTCTCCGGCGTCTCTTTCACTTTCCTCAAACTGTTCCACTATCTGTTCCAGCAACTTGTCTGTTTCTGTCATCTCAGGGGATATCCCACTTGCTCGTTCTTCCTCAGCCATTTTGTTCTTGAATTTCTTTGAAAGTAATTGATACCTGTCCCTGACTGCTCTCTTGTTACGGAGCCGATCATGGAATAATTCTGTGGCATTTAGCCTTGCCGTAATGCCCTCCCACACTTGCCCTCTATCTCTTGTTGATGGTTTGAATTTGTAAGGCTGTGACACCACAATTTCTTGTAAAAGAAGCAGGTCACACTCCTGTGTCCACTCCATTTTAAAAAGATGCCTATTTTAGGGTATGAAATATAATCAAATAATTAATTTATTACCAAATAAAAAGAATAAAGAAAATGGGCCCCTACAAGGCGAACACTGAGTATGCTGTCCTATTTCCGGACTTCTTTTACAATCATATACACAGTTATATCATACCTTGAAACGGCACTAATACCATCTAAAATTTTATCTACCTTTATTACATGAAATTTGAATTAATGCCGCCTCGAAAGTGTCGCTAAATTAAAGTGAGTACACTGTGAAATTTTGCCATCTGTATGTCTATGGGATAAAATGTTGCCATCTGCAAAAGTTGAATGATTTTTTTTATATATATTTAAATCAAGTTATGACATTTACAATTTTATCAAATACATTTTCGCATCAAATAAGCTTAAATATTTTGAATTCGCAAAAGTTTCAGTTCGTGAAATCGCTAAAACTAAGTGACTTATGTTCCAAAATTTTACGAAAAATCGCTAAATTAAAGTGTCGCTAAATGGGAAATTTTCAAAATCGCTAAATTAACATGTCGCTAACATTTCATGCAATAAGGTATACGATTTAAAATTTAATCTATATCTATCTTTATTATAAATTTTGTTACTTTCACTGCAACAAGGGCTGTGAATTTTTATCGCATAAAGACGGCTCCGGCTCTTAGTTTTTATCCGTAATTACGATGAGAGTTAGTCAAGAAGTTGTCACTTTACTAAACTGCCAACAGAGAAAACCTTAAATGCTTACAATCCTTACTAATTCATTTCTACTTGTGCCCAAAAAATAACAAATTATTGCTCATTAGGCGAAAACAGCGACATGTAAACACACCATTTTGCGTAACAAGTTCGCTTCATTTGCCGTTTGTAAAAAGACCTATCACCAGACACAGAGGCTCATAACTAAAGAAATAATATGTTTCTATGCTATAACCGAAGAAAAAGACAGTTTAGATTAAAATAAGGGGATAAAAATACTCACGTTCTCCTCACAACCTCAGTCGCCTTGTTTTCAAGTCGTGAACGTCAAGAGGACGGCAGTCTCAAACCGGAAGTTGCGTCAAATGGCTCACGAATCAGGTTGTCACGCGCGTCACACGATCAATTTTGCTGTCCTCTCCCTTCTGCCGTCCTGTTGCGTAAGGTCTCTAACAACAAAGCTACGACGGTCGCTCGCTTAATGTAATTTGTGATAATCGGTATTGACATAAATTAATATTTTGCCAACACGGGACAGAGAACTGGGTGCGAGCGTAGTACGCGAAGGCTCATGGGTAGTATGTTTGTAAAAAGAGACCGTTGAGAAACTTGTGGCATTCTACGGTCAGCCTTGCCACTAGCACTTTCCCATAAGGTTTATTTTTATTGTGTAATTAGCCTGATATGATTTGTTTTCTTCATTATCTTCATTGTTTATAGATCAACCTTAAAACCCCAAAGGTGGCGCCACTGCAGTTATTCGGGGGTACACGGTCCCTATTTTTCCTAACAAGAGGTTTTTGGGGTTTACGTGTCCGGCTTTGGCGCATGTAGGACGTTACTTGATGTATCTCTTATCCACTTTGTTGTAAATTCATTGTCACAATTAAAATATATCTTGGGCCTAGCTGACCAACGCGCCCATGCCTCAACCTTTGAGTGTGTTCGGTTGTGTAGTGAAGGCAAAATTTTTAACATTTTGAATCAAAACGTGGGATACTGGAAAAGCGATGAAAAAAGTTATTGAAACACCACAGGCGGCCCAAGCTCGCGTCTCGAGAAAAAGCCAACGATGAATTCATGAACGCGTCACGCGTTGTGTGACTCGGTGTTAAGTTACGGGAGTATGGTGGTTTTGCTATGATAACAATGGGCCACCATACGGGAGGAACCGTTGAAAATTTGAACACGTTATAAGGAATAGTGTGGGGAACGAAATATGGTCGATTTACAACGATAAATATTTCAAAATATGAATATTTTACACGTAAAATCAATAAAAAAATTACTCATGCCCTGTGTATCCGTCGTAGTTTCTGGCGATTTCTGCCGTTTTAAGCTTTGCTTTACCATCACTGTTATCCATGTCATGACACGGATAAGCATTAACTAATACCCAAACCAAACCTCTTCAAATTTCATGATCAGTATAGCCACTTCAGTGTGATTTTTCTTTTTTTCTAGATTCTTAATTGATGTTTTATCAAAAAAATAATAATAATAAACTAAATCTACAAGCCATGCTCTGGACCTTAACGATTGGCTCTTTAAATTTTTTTTAAAACATTAATATGACAAATCTAAATTGAACGGCTGTGAAAATATGAAAGTCATATATTTGAACTGCGGATAAAGACGTGAACATGAAAGCGATCTTCGCAGTTATGAACACTTCTTTAGCAGTAGTGAAAAGAAGGGCTGAAAAAAAAAATCAGGACTGCACATGATTTGAACCTATGACCTCTGCGACACCGGTGCAGTGCTCTACCAACTGAGCTAACAAGTCACTGGGAGTTGGATACCGTGATAAGCCGCAAATTGACTTCTGATTCCCCCGAAGAGATCGGAACCGACGCAGTTACCAGCACCAGCATCAAGTTGCGGCGCATTCACTTCTCCTGCTACTCAGAATTCTTCTTGAACACCTCATCCGCTTCTCTTAGGTAGCCGAGCGTCGGATACCTATTGGTAAGAAGACTAAACTTCGGCATTCTTGCGATCGATGTAAACAGAAAGAAAGACCTCCAAGGCAAAACGATAGAGCATGTACACCTCTTCCAATTATAATTTTTGGCAGCTAACTGCTCTAAACAGATTCTTATAAAACATATTAGAACACAATTTCTCTGTTGATCTCGCACTCTTTGAATAACTTTTTAAATCGCGCTCTCAAAAGTTAGAGAACGAACCGCTGTGGATCTTTTGTTACATGTAGCTCACAAATTGGCCAATCCCATCCACTCGTTTGGTTAATTGCAAACGAGTGGATGTGATTGGTCGAAGATTCCTAATGTACAGGATGTGATTGGCTGCCACTCAACGTGTTCCTCCGTCCTCGACGAGAGGAACACTGGCATTGAACTACCACTGTGAGAACTTATAATCTCCTGCAAGTAGGAATGTGTATGGGAGAAGGTATAGGGATAATTGTCTCTATTTTTGCTAGGATGCATATAGTTTGTCCGCAAGGAAACATCCTGTACATATGAGCAGCAGTGGCAGCCGTGATCTTACAGTGGTTAGTACATTGCGTTGTGGCCGCAATAACCCAGGTTCGAATCCTGGTCATGGCACTCTTTTTTCTTACTATGCAGTACTATCTATTTTTTTCTCTTTGTACATTTTTATTTTTTTCCCGACTTCAAGAAAACTTCGAACTTCGCCATCTGCGATTAGTTTTTAATTCTTCGTGTTCCTTAGTCTTCCTCGTTCCTGTTTGGTAATTATGTACCTGTTTAGATCTCTCTTCACAACTGAGAAACTTTACTATTTCAAAGTTCAATTTTACTGATATTTAAAGGAAATTCTTAGCAAGGAAAACGGAAATGACTATAAAATATGACCCCGTCAAACAGATTTTTTGTTTTTTTAATTATTGCCGGAAAATGTTTGGAAGTTAAATGTGAATGAAAATGAATAAAAATGTATATGAAAGGCAAGGGTTGACTTCAGGTAACTAGTGAGTGTGAGCATTCTACTTCCTTATAGTTGATGTTATTCACGATTCTGTTCTTTTACAAAAAGCCCGTCCTCGTTATCAAAGCAAAGACGTCATGAAAATAATCATAAGACAAATCCACCAAACTGGAGAGGTACGTCATACTTTGGTAGGACAGTTCACACGCACGCTCGATGTCCACGGAGGGGCGAGCGCGCTACATTGCTTGAAGAAAGCTCATTTTGCGAGCACTCGTTCCAGTTTCGTGAATGCACTATTCCTCGGACGGGGCCGGGCTTGAGAATTTTTATTTCAAAATGTATTCCATGGACAAATAAGGAGAGAGAGTAGCACGGAAAACATAGGAACAAGTTACGGTTTGCGTTTTATCATTAAAGATGTCTTGTGTATTTAATGTGGAGCGGACTCGACTAAGGGGCCGGGACTGTTGCCTCTCCGTGAGAAAACGGGACAAAGAGAGGAATTCCTTTAGAAGCGCATTCTGCTTCATTCAACCTATTTTCCAGTGGACTGGATATAAACACATTTAATTGTAATGTGAATTTTGAGACTTGTGCTCGGGAATTGCAGCAAAAAGTCAGGAATCACGCTGAGAAACGGTCCCGAGTGCCTCGTTTGTGATCCACGCGTGCATTAGGCTCTTACCACGCGCCACGCTTTCGAACGCCTCGTTTATGATTCACGCGTGTATCAGGTTGGTACCACGCGCCACGCGTTCAAGCGTGATCGTGGACTCTTGCGAGAGGACTGTGCTAAGTGTTTCTTTACTTCTAGGTTCACTGAAGACATTTCCTGCAAAATTGTTTGAAAAACTACAAAGTTTTGCATCAAATGTCTGTAATGAACTTTGAAGTACAAAAGCGCATCGAGCATCGCTCTCCCAAGAGTTCGCGAAAGAGTCCACGATCGCCCTTGAAAGTGTGGCGCGCGCTAACAGCCTGACGCGTGGATGACAAGTGAGACATTCGAGAGCTTTTCTCAGCGCGACTCGTGTCGTTTTGCCACATTTCCCTAACACAGGAATCACTGAAAAACAGTTACGGAGTAAAGTGCTTCATCAATCGCCAAACGTTCTCTATGACAGCCGTGAAGGCATTGAAATGGGTGAACATGTTCCATGTACATCACCAACGATGCCAAGTGACCGTTTTTTGTGACTGATAAAAGTAACACTTCCTCTTGAATTCATTCCTTAGAAGAAGAGTTTGAGGAACTATCTATTCCTTCTTGTCTTGCGGGCGGCCTATGCCTGTCTAAAGGAATCCCTTTTTCCACAGGAAGCTTACACAGAGACCAGGAGTTAGCCATTCACATCCTGTACATTAGGAATCTTCCACCAATCACATCCACTCGATTTCAATTAACCAAACGAGTGGATGCGATTGGCCAATTTGTGAGCTAACAACAACAAATCTACCTCGGTCGCTCTCTTACATTTGAGATTTTGAATCGTAAAATGGAATTCTGGAAAAGCGATAAAAAGTCATTGAATGAGTGCGAGATCAATAAACTGTCGCGCTTTCTTATATCGTTTATAACAATCCGTTAGAGAAATTTTTGCTACCAAAAGATATTCCTGGGAGAGGTGTACACGTTCGATCGTTTTGCCTTTGAGGTTTTTCTTTCTGTTCATATCTTTCAGCCATCGATCGCGGGAATGCCGAAGGTTTGACTTCTTACCAATTGAGATTCGATGCTTAGCTACACAAGAGAGGCAGATGAGATGTTCAAGAATAATTCGGAGTAACAGGATAAGTGAATGAGCTACCGATAAGCTTAATTTAGAATTTTCAGATTTATCCACTCGTTTAGATATCCACTCCGAATGGTCGGAGGAACATGCTGAGTGGCAGCCAATCACATCCTGTACATTAGAAATCTTCGACCAATCACATCCACTCGATTTGAATAAACCAAAACGAGTGGATGTGATTGGCCAATTTGCGAGTTAACAAAAACAAATATACAGTGGACCTTCTTATGGGCCCCTTACGTACTCTCACTTTTGAGGGATGGAATTCGGAAAAGCAATCTAAAAAGTCATTAGAAGACTGTGAGATCAACAGAGACATCGTTTGTTATCATATGTATCATGAGACCCTGTTTAGGGCAGTTATAAGCCAAAAGTTATTCTTAGAATCAGTGCACGCTCGATCATTTTGCCTTCGAGGTTTTTCTTTTCGTATATATCTTTCAGCCATCGATCGCGATAATGCCGAAATTTAGACTTCTTAACAATAGAGATTCGATGCTTGGCTGCACAAGAGAAGTGGATGAGGTGTTCAAGAAGAATTCGTAGCAGGACAAGCAAATGAGTTGCAACTGATTTGCAAATTTCCCGAAGATAGGTACCGATTAAACAATTTAGAAGTTTTATATTTAGATTTTTTCAAGCCAATTGTTATATTAAGGTCCAGACCACAGCTTAAAGCTTTTGTTTTATTTTATTAAACACCAATTTAGACTAACTGCTTCACTGCACTTTAGCTGTATACCCTGAGGGCTTTTAAATATCATGGTATAAAGCAAAAAGTAAACAAGATAAAAAATATCATACTGAAGTGGGTATTATATTGATCAAATTTTATGAGGTTTGGTTTGATGATTGGTTTATGATGTTTACAAGTAGAATGATAATAGGAAAAACACATTGAGTCTTTTTTTTAATCAACTGCAGGTTTTTGTTGTTGCAACATCCATTACTAAATTTCTTTAATACAGAATAAGTTTCGATAACTTTTTTCCAGTTTCTTCAACATCATTCTCTGTTTCTGGAGCACAAATAAAAGAAACCTGAGTTACAAAAAGAGTAATAAATTCTGATTCAATAAATTTGAATATATGAGTGATAGTTGTTGTTTCCACATGTAACAGGATGGTCCAGCTGAAGATAGCCCTGAGGTGGAGTGACCTTGACTGTGGCAAAGGTGACTTAGTAAACTTAAGCATTTGTTAATAGTCTTGGCCTGTAATTCTGATGATTGCAGTTTTTTTATGGTAATTCAAATGTCAGTCCTTATACAGGAATGTACCTTCCATATGACCTGTGCAATCACTTACCATGAGATAACTGAAAGAAAATGTTATTGTGTTTGGCATTGAACTACCATTGTAAGTACAGTGGCATCAGTAGTCTCCAAAATGAATGATTTCCTGCAAGTATGAATGTATGGGAGGATGTGTAGGGGTAATTGACCCTATTTCTGCAAGGATGCATAGGTTTTGATGATTGTAGAGTGTATCTTTTGGCTTTCAAGCTTTTTAACTTTGCATTCATGGGAGCTGTGTAGCATTTTTATTTATTTGTACCTTAAGCATTCAAAGGAGTAGCAAGTGAGTCTGCAACCTGATGTCCTTTGTTTACAACTGTATGATTATATAATTTTTCTGGAATTCATGTTTTTACTTTGACCTTACTCCTCCCCTTTCATGTTTAGGGGCACATAGGATGCATAGTTGGGGCTACTTCTACTCAGGCCACACAGAGGATAGCATTTCTTCCCTGAATAGTAGGACAACAAGCACATCTGTTGCCAAGGACAAATTGAAAATCAAAGAATCAATGAGTTGGTTGGTCTCTGCAGTCCCTCCCAGTCAATATACAGCATGCAAGGCTCCCCATGAACTGGCTATAAAGAGAGTGATTCTCGCTTTTTCATCTTTAAGAAAGACATCATATAAAAATGGAAACTATCTAAACAAAAAGCCATGTTGGACACTCGCTGAAGAGAATGAAATTGCCTTTGTTTGCCAACTTTAAAAGTTGTACTCCATATGCTCAGTCTTTAAAGGACTCTGCTGAAAATTGCTTATTCCATGGAAAGAAGAGGATAAAATTAGGAAAACAGAGTTCTAGGGGTCAAGAGGCCCAATTCCATGTTCTTCAGTACACATCCCATAGTTTCATGCAAATGGCTTGGACAATTCTGCCTTTAGATGGGGAAAATGGCAGAGGTCCAGTAGTCTTTGTTTTGTTTTTAAAACTTTGATGGTCCCTAAAAACTGATAGGTTATCACAAAATAAATATAGAATAGAATTAAATATGGAAAAAAAATAGTAATAGGTCATGTGGCTCAGTTCGTTGTTCTTCAGTCCACACGTTGCATAGTTGAAAGGATATCCCTTGGACAATTCTGTTTTTAGATGGGGAAAATGGCAGAGGTCCAGCAGTCTTTGAATTTTTTTTTGTTTTGTTTTTACAAATATATGGGTCTTAAATATCTGAAAGGTAAAATAAAGAGGCTCTTAATTTTAGGACAAACTCTCCTCGTCAGCGCTAGCACCTAAGGAAACTTTTGTAGAAAATTATGGAGAATATGCATACTGATGTAAGGGTGTAAAGATTTATAAATAAGTACTGCTTTGCACACTGAAACTATTTAACACCCTTATCTCTGAAGCATTCAAAGTAAAGCAAGGGGGAATTAAGGCAAAAAGTTTACGCGCAGAAAGACAATGAAATTTAATCGCTGCAAGAGGTAAAAAAACTATCGATGATGCCTGACGATGCAGTGGATCGGCGAGAGCTCGGAGAGATGAAACGAGATAAAATTTCAATACAAATTATCACAACGATTGATTCCCATTCAGACTCTTGTGTGTGCTCATTAAAAGACGATAGAAACGTTTCACCAGATTTAATTACCGTAGCTATATTTTATTTGAAATGTCTTCTTTTTTACCGCACTCAAACTAAGAAGCTCCACACTTATCAACGGGTAAAAAATACGAAAAATAAGTTACAGAGTACCTTCATGATGCACAAGATTGGCAGTCATTTCGTACATTTCGTAGAAAAGATGGCTCGTTCTTCACATGCTAATGATCATTTTAAACAGTTTGGAATATCACTATTGCAAGTCAGATGGAAATCTGCTCGTCTTCGTCCGCCATATTGAAAACTTATACTCAATACGCACGCTCTCTGAAGGATACCGCTGGAAATTCCTTTACTCAATGGCAGATAACGTCATAACGACGTTTGGAAAACGTTTTGATTACGTTTAAATGGTGTTTTGCAACAACAGCGGAAGTACAAAACTGATTAGTTTTAAACATTCTGGAAAAGTAACTGATTGGTATAAATAGCAAGTCAAATTTTGTTATCATGAAGATGTTTACATCGGGAAGTTATAAGGTCTTGTTGGGTTATTGGTTGGTAAATTTGTAAAGGGAGAATGGAAGCCCTGAAATGGAGAAACGGACTAGAGCTCAAAATATATACCAATAATAAATGGAAATAATATTGACTTCAAAGAGAACGCGTGCAAGTCTTGAGCATTGTTCTAGTCTAGCACGGAATTTACATATGGGATGCAGAAATGTCAGACTTTTTAACCAACTCAAACTCATCATGTTCTTGTAAAAAAATTCAAAAAAAATGTAGAAAAATTTCAGAAGTCGCTCAGTAACATGGACAAAAGTTTATGCATGTATACGGAAGTGTTCGCCTTAATTAAACGCATGCGTAGTGGGTTCGTCGGAATCATAAAATTCCCTAGAGGTCAACTTCGATCTTGTCCCACTTGGTTGAGCAACAAACAATAGATTCTTATATATACGAAAACAGACATTTCGCATAGACGTGCTCGCTTAACGGCAGCACATATTACTAAAATTGGAACGATACAGAGAAGATTAGCATGGCCCCTGCGCAAGGATGACACGCAAATTCGTGAAGCGTTCCAAATTTTTTTCTTTGCGGCAGAGATATATTAAATAAACTATATGAACTTCACTGCCGCTTTTTGCAACAAATTACAAAATATCATTTTCAAGGCATTACTTCGCTAAACAGACGATTAAATGGCTATAATAACTCGTAAACTAGTATTTTGAATCCAAATCGTCGCTTCTTCCGTGAAAAATTGCAAATTTAGGCCGAAAATGTAAAAATAGAGTGAAAACACGCATAGAGCGACACTCTCGAAAGAGTCCACGATCGCGCTCGAATGCGTGGCGCGCGCTAACGACCAAACGCACGCGTGGATCACATACGAGGCATTCGATTCGAGTGACTTTCTACGCGCGGCTCCTATCGTCGCTTTTGACCCTTTTCGGCACAACAACTAAAGAGTTAAGTGCTCCATCAAGGGCCAGTTGTTAGCTGTGACAGTTGTAGAAGCACCCAAATTCTAGGAAAATGCGTTTACATGTTCCATGTAAATTCATGGATCGCCATCGACGTCAAGTAACCAATTTTCGCTGACTGATGAAAGTAAGGTGTTTTCAAACCCTGCCTTAAAAGGAGTGTTGGAGGAACTGCAAAAGTTGTTGCGATGAAAGTACCAGGGGCAAATCTCTCTTCAGTGATTCAGGACGTTCCATTCAATCGATCGAAGGCTCGATCGCTGAGGCCATCGATAGTACCTTTCAACCATAAAAATAATCGTCGTAGCTCTGATTGCATTCACCTGTGACTTTAGTTGCGACTTGAAATTGAGAATCTGTAGAGGAATACAAACTTCGGACTCTCGTGAATCGTGTAAGGATTTATGCAATCTGAAATTTATGGAACAACGTATGGACAAATTAAAAAGATTTAAATCATTAGTTAAAAGAAGGAACGAAGAACGATAACTAACAAGAAACTCGAACAGATACATCACATAACCGAGTAAACCACGCGTTCGATAACGATTGTACAAGCTAGCTATTGAGTAATTTCACCAAAACCCTGACATAAACAGTCTAAATAACAAAGCGTGCAGAACAATCAATGAAAATGGGGATAGTAATAAACTTACTTCATGACAAGATTCCATAGGTAATCTAAAAAGCGAACGAAAAGGGACAGTCAGAAGAACGTCAAGAAATGGAGAGCTAATATTCTAACAGATTAAAGTAAAGGCGTATTGATAACCTTATTTCAGACTCAAATTACGATTCAAAAATCAAAGATTAAACATATTAAAATCAATTTCATCGAGGTGAAAATGTCACGCTATCGCTGTCGCATCGAAATTGTATTGAACGTTTTCGTTGGGTGAAAAATCATTGGATCTTTTAATCAAAATTAGACGTGCACATATTAAAATTTAACCACTATTTTGTGACCACTTTTAACCACGATCAAGGGCCGCAAGCGCCTTTGGTTCCACATGAAAACAGACTAAAAGTTGCGTGACAAGAAGTTAGTCACGACCGGCACGACCATGGAAGGCGCCCATTCTTCTCTGTTAATACCTCTCTTGAGGTCCCCATGCCACAGGTCACGCGCAAAGCGTGACAAAAGCAAATCAAGTAATTTTTATGTGAAAATACGTCCAATGGAAGCTGTTGAAAAGTGTATTAAGCAAATAAATGAGAAAGGATGAGAGAATCCTTCAAAATTTCATCCTCCTTTACTATTTAGCAATTTAGCCTTTAAACTCTTTACGGTGGTCAATTTACGTTTTCAACTTAGTTGTTAACACTAAATTACCTATTTAGCAATTGAGCCGGGAAGTCCTGAATCACTGGAGATTTCTCAAATCTCCAAACTCCCATCACAACAACTTGTTGACTTCCTCAAACTCTACTTTCAAGGAATGAATTCAAGAGGAAGTTTTCCTTTCATCAGTCAGGAAAAATTGGTTACTTGGCATAGTGGTATGGTAGATTTGAAATAACCAAACGAGCAGATGTCATTGGTCAATTCTTTCTACTGAGATCCCAACAGAGAAGAATTGGTGCCTTCCTTGGTCGAGGGAGGCGCCCATTCTTCTCTGTTTTGGATCCCACAGCGAAAGGGGATTCCTATATAGAAGTACAGGTAGTCAGCAAAGAGAAGAATACGGAAATCACGTTTAGCAGGCTAAAATCAATGCAAATATAGTTAATAAAGTGAAAATTCCTTTATGGGAAGCTGTTGAAAAGTATAAAACAAAAACAAATGAAAAAATGCAACAAACTTTCCCTCTGCTTTATTAAGGGCTTGGGACCTTCTAGCAATTGCGCTAGGCAGCATTAAAAGTTTGAAAATTTGAATTTATGATAGCATTTCCTCCACCAAGGGAACCATTGCCCAATCCTCAGGAGCTAGTTGCTCACTGAGGGAGCCAGGCTAATTGACCACTGCCCAGCACTCGGCGTTGTTTAAGCAAGCTTGAATGGAAAAAAAGTTAAAATAAATAAACAAATAAACGAAAATTATATAAGTCAATCTGTCTTCTTCTTTTTATATCCTTTGTTCTTTTTAAGGTTTTCCCTCCATGTCTCAAAGCTCTCGGTCATTGTGTTACAATACCAGTTTCCAAAGTATTGTTTATGATTTTCAGGGTCTTTCTTCTTTCCACACTTGGGGCAAACCATGTTATACAAGGATCGCTCACGACTGCTGCTTGTCTTTGGTTCCTGGGTAGTCCTTGTTTCATCTTTTTGCTTTGGGTGTGATGGTTGAGATTGAGACTTTTGTTGCCAAGATTGAGGCTGATGATGTTGTCTTTGTATTTTGGATTGTAATGGAACAGGGGGAAATCTTCTTACTACTGTTGGTGGCTGTAAGAAAGGAACAGGAAGAACAGGAGCTGGAAGAATTGGCATCAGTCGGCAAGCTTTTGAAGTTTGACCTCTGAGAATGGCCGTCCCTGTGGCATTGGTTGGTAATACAAATTGAAAGGGCACAGGATAGTTGACTTGTGGCAGAGACAGAGGCAGTGGTGCGGCTGCTGGTAAAGGTGTCTTTGATGCTGCTGGTTGAGTTCGTTGAGGTATTTCCTGTTTAAGTATTTCTTGTTCTTTCTTCTTTTGTCGCTTGATATACCACTGACTTAGTGTTGTTTGGTTTATATCTGGTAGCTGAATCTGTGTCTCTCTCATCACCATGCTATTGTTCATAACATGTTCTTGTATGCCTCTGTAGTCTTTACACAAGAGACCAATGGTTTGTTGTTGTTTTCTTTAATTTCTCTGGCCCAGGATGTAGATTACACGGTTCAGATATTATTGCCTCTGTGTACCTGTAACAATCTGGCCATTGGACTGGAGCACTGTTGGAGCCTAGAAAACATCTTAAAGAAAGAAAAACCATATTAAATGAAAAAAGAGTCGTGTGTCATATGTACAACATTAGCCGTACAGTAGCTCACCTACTGTCCAGCCCTGGTACAACATTGGTACTTCTTCTCTTTGGAGCTTTAAACTTTCCCTTCACCAGTGTAGTGCAGTGTCGTGGAGCAAATGTTGTTGGTTGTTGGTCATATTCATGAAGGCTTTTCCACAGTCTGATGATTTCTTTGGCTTGTGTATTGGACAAGGCCATATTTCCCTCTCTCACAGAAACCAAATATGCTGCTAAAGCCTGGACTTCTCCATATCCTTGAATATTGTCAGGCCTAGCAGAGTCCTATGGACAAATATAATTCAGAGTTTACTTTCTGAATCCTTATATAAAGTACTACAAAATAATACTAAAAACTTACCTCTGCATCACTTCCAACAAGCTCAGCAGAGTCTTCATCAGAAGTACTGGCAGCATCTAAGTCTAAATGAAAATTCACATTTTCAGTTAAAAATTCGGGAAAGGCAGATTTTGTGGACAATGCACACTTACCTCTTTCACTACCCAAAGGCACAGTAAACACCTGCTCTGCAGGTGCAATTGTCTCATCTTCATCTTCATTAGATCCTTCATCTATTTGGTCTGGGTTAAAATCTGAGAGAGGTTCTTCCTCCTGTTGTGTCATATCTTCATCTACTAGGGTGTTGTCCTTGAGAATCTCACCAGTCTGATTGAAGAGATACTCAACTCCTATCATTTCACCTGTATAGATTCCAATATTCTGAACATTGGGCTTGACTTTCTTACCAAGGACATCTTCACTTAGCTCATTCACAGCATGTATTAATAATCCACTGTAGCTTTCTGGTCCTAATTCAGTACTTGAAACTGCAGCAGAAGAATGATCAGAATTCCACCTCATCAGGCCATCTAACAAGTAAGCTTGAAAATGAACGTCACTTGCTGAAGTACCTAAAATAAATGAAACAGTGTTATAGACTGTAGTATTTGGGACATGTTAAGTTTTTTTACACAGATATTGTTACCTGGTATGAATCTATTAATATGCAGGTGGAATGACTCCAAAGATGTTGAACCTCTTGCACATCTATAAGTTGGAAGTTGGACACCACCTTCAGTCAAGACCCCGGTTTTTGTATACAGTTGCACCCCCTCAGGGTCCTGGATGCATGGAATGTGGTGCTTTTGGTTGTCCCATATTTCCCATACATGGGTCTTGTCAAGCAAAGGTACTCCAGTAGTATCACATCCCTGGGGACCAGTAAATGTCAGTAATAGATCGTAAATCATTGTCGTAGTGTCAACAATTCCCCTAGTTCTCCTACGGCAATGTCGAGCCAATTCTCTCCGTGTAATCTTTTCAATAATGGTTGCATCAGAAGGGTCAGCAACACCTTGAATCTGCAATTGACCTCTTTTGGCAGACTTCAATAAATCCAGATCTTCTTTACTCCATTGGAAGATGCATTGTGATAGACAACTGACAAACACACTATAGACTGGATGTGCCTCTGTGTTACATCCAGCAGCAATTCTTCTCATAAAGTGCCAAATATCAAGGCAGATCACTAAATTGTCCCAGAGTGAGAATAGCTTCTTAGCCTTGCCAGTGGAACAACAATCTCTGTTAACATAAAGGACCTCAGGAGGTGAGACACCAGCCAAAGAATATCTTCTCGTTGGTCCATTTGCCATGTTTTCCAACCCAGTTCCTTCATTGACAGTCATCACTGACATGAGCACTTGTCCATTTTCATTTCCAACATTAGTGGCCCAGGAAGCAGTACCAGCACTACCTCCTGCAAGTTTTCTCACAATTTTCTAATTAGAGTCCATTTTCAATATTCTTCCTTAGACAGAGGTGATGGATGCTTTAACATAGTCCATTCTGGCCATGATATCTAGGGCATACACTGTGAGCAGCCACTTGTACTTTGGCACTGGTACAAATTCTGGAGGCTCTTGAAAGTTAAGGGGACCAGTGAGCCCACTTTTGAATGCATTGGCAAAGTATTTGCAGTCAGTCAGATACTGGGCTGATTTTTGGAGCCACTTTTCACTGTGCTCTTCAGTAATCTTCTTTTCTAATTGTGTTGAGCTGTTGCCAAGGCCCCTGTTTCTCAACAGTCTGATAACTCGGACATCACAAGCATACTGGTAGGTTAGCAAAACTGGGAACTGAAGTTGATGGCCAGTATCAAGTTGTTTATAATCTCAGGGCTCCAGCTGATAACCTTTCTCTTGCAATGCCTACGCTCTAAGTACTCCGCAGCAAGGTTATAGTTGCTGTCAATGTCTACAACTTGCCTCACAGTACTGTATATCCCAGCACTGGTGAGTAGTTTCCTGTCACAGCCTTCATGTAGGCAATACAGAGTGACTTTCCAAAGCTTGTGTGGCATCCAAAAGTAGCAGCCGTTGCGCAAAGTATCTGTCAAGTCGAGGTGGTTGTGTGCTTATAAGAGATGGCTGAGGGGGATCCCACCATAACTTGTTGACCCTAAAGAAGAGTAAATACACTGTACTAAGAAAAGACTGTTTACTGAAAAACACTCTTTAATGTAAAAATAAGTGAACTATATTTTTCTCACAAAAAATAGTAAGCTTGTATGTAACATAAAGTATATCAATATACAATAATAAAAAGTAGTAAAGAATAGTAAGAAATAATAATAATAAAAGAAATAAATAGTCACATATAATAAAAAAATATATTATTTTTTACATATGTACAGTAATATTGCGATGGCTAATGATAGAGTTATTCAACTGTTCTCTAACACTTATTACATTGAACAAATAAAAATCAATATGTCGGTTCACCTGCTAAAGTCCAGCTTTGCCTTTCCCTTATTGTTTGTTGTAAATAAGGCCTGAGACACCCACAGGTGGCCAGCTTTAGGTAATGTCTTAAGCCATCCATCTGGAAGTAAGGAATGTTCTGAAGAATAACATATTTTCATCATTAAAAGAGTGAAATATTAATAACATTTGATACAAAAACCTGTACCCTGATTCCTAACACTGCTGAGGAGGGCTACTGAAGCTGTTAGTAATTGCTCTGGCTGAGCCACAGGCACTTCAACTACTTCTGGTACTAGTGGCACAGGCTTTCTGGTTCAGGTGCTTGTATTGATTGAGATGCACCTGGTGTAAGCTGCTGACTTATATTTGGCTCACTGGTTGGTTGGACTACAATGAAAATGCAGAACATTATTTCAGAACACATCTTCAAACAGAAACAGTTAGTAATACCTAAAATTTGAAATATTATCTAAATTATCCTCTATTTGGTCAGCAAAGGCACAAAGCTCTTCATCATCTACATCTTGAGTACATGTAGATGTAGAAGTCACAGTGGCAGAAGGTGTCTTCGGTTTTCTTTTTTCTCACTGATACAAGGATGGTGGGTTTGAACTTTTCAACACCTGTAGTTGACGCAACCCAGGACAAATATTTCTTGGTGCTTATGTGCCCAGATGCCAGACCAGCTGCCAGGGGGGAGACAACTTTTTTTGATGCAGAGTTTTGGCTTGGTTGTGGAGAACTGTGTTGCTTTTTGGGCTCTTTATCCTCCCTCTGCTTTTTCTTCAGGGCCACAACATCACGACCCTCTTGAAAAGATTCCACATACTTCTTTAAGGCAGCTTTGTTTTGACTTATAGGAGATTTGGTCTCTTTGTCATTGCGGATGTTGTCAACAAACCAACCAATGTAGCTAGGAGCGTTTTCCAGCATCCACCTGAAGGACTGGCCACGATATTTTCCAAACTGGAGCAAGTACTCTCCTTGAACATCAAGTTCATTTTGAACATCCCCTTTTCTCTTCTTAACAGTTTCAATAGCAAGTTTTTTGACCTGAACGTAATAGTGCTGTGATAACAAAGATTAGGTTGTTAAGTTGAGCAATGGAATAAAAGACCCTTCAGGGTAAGTCTTTCTAAAACCAAAGGAATACGAAGAAACTTTCATCACTAAATGAACAAGTATTTTTTTTTTAAGTCATAACTATGAACTAAATATGAATTCGTTTCTTAATCGAGTATCTTAGCGTAGGATAGGTTTTTTATTAACGTCTGATTGTAACATCGCTAAGTTTTATTATCACCATAATTTAAAAGCCACAAGCAATTCAATTTTACTGTAATCGTCGCAAAACAAGATAAGATTCCGTCTTAGCGGCTTCGATACGCACAGGGTTAATATACATGGCTAATATCACGAGGTTACAGATAAATAAACCAACTAAGCGATTTTCCGTCGATCGAAAATACCATTATGCATGAGTAGTTCGGGCTATTTCTCACTGTTCGCTTGTTTTTTCAATTTTTTTCTTTATCAGGCGACCTGAAGTAGAATATGACCTGAACTTGACGTGACTCGTATTTAAATGACCTGAACTTTCGCCTCGCCGCCTCAATATCGGTAAGAACAAATCGGTCTTAAACTTTTAATTGTTTTGTTTGTGTTTAAGTCCTCAGAGCATACAATTAAGAGCGCAATGAAGCAGTCGGTCTTAACTGATGTTTTACTAAACAAAACAAAAGCGATAAGCCGTGCCGGTTAGGACTTTAACAATTGGCTTTTTGAAATTTTAATCTAACAATTATAAATTGTTTAAGCCTACCTCTTCGGGAAGTATGCTAATGACCTGGTCCTGCTGCTCCGAATTCCTCTTGAACACCTCGTTCGCTTCTTTCGTGTAGTTAAGCACCAAATCCCCATTGCTGAAACGTCTAAACTTCGGCATTCTCGCTATAGCTGAAGCTATAAACCGAAAGAAAAACCTCAAAGGCAAACGACAGAAACGAAAACAATCGAGCGCGTACGTCTCTTCTACAAATATTTTCTGGCTGAAAAAGTTCTAAATATAAATTATATCTTATAATACAGATTAGAACGCTCAAAGTTTTCGCTGATCTCTCTCTCTTTCAATGAATTAGAATCCTCCCTTACGAGATAGGGAACAATCTATTATAGATTTGTTGTACTTGTTAGCTCAAATTGACCAATCGCATCCACTCGTTTGGTTAATTGAAATCGAGTTGATGTGATTGGTCAGCTTAATGGATATCCAGTGGATGTGATTGGTCAAAGATTTCTAATTCAGTGGATGTGATTGGCTCACTCTACAGAGACCATTAGCCTGACCGCAGTGGTCGTGACTAACTTCTTGTCACGCAACGTTTAGTCTGTTTTCATGTGGAACCAAAGGCGCTTGCGGCCCTTGATCGTGGTTAAAAGTGGTCACAAAATAGTGGTTATATTTTAATATGTGCACGTCTAATCTTGATTAAAACATCCGATGATTTTTCACCCAACGAAAACGTTCAATACAATTTCGATGCAACAGCGATAGCGTGACATTTTAACCTCGATGAAATTGATTTTAATATGTTTAATGTTTGATTTTTGACTCGTAACTTGAGTCTGAAATAAGGTTTTCAATACGCCTTTACTTTAATCTGCAAGAATATTAGCTCTTCATTTCTTGACGTTCTTCTGGCTATCCCTTTTCATTCGCTTTTTAGGTTACCTTTGGAATCTTGTCACGAAGTAAGTTTATTACTATCCTAATTTTCATTGATTGTTCTGCACGCTTTGTTATTTAGACTGTTTATGTCAGGGTTTTGGTGAAATTACTCAATAGCTAGCTTGTACAATCGTAATCGAACGCGTGGTTTACTCGGTTATGTGATGTATCTGTTCGAGTTTCTTGTTGGTTATCGTTCTTCGTTCCTTCTTCTAACTAATAATTTAAATCTTTTTTAATTTGTCCATACGTTATTCCATAAATTTCAGATTGCGTAAATCCTTACACGATTCACGAGAGTCTGAAGGTCGTATTCCTCTACAGATTCTCAATTTCAAGTCGCAACTTAAGTCACAGGTGAATGCAATCAGAGCTACGACGATTATTTTTATGGTTGAAAGGTACTATCGATGGCCTCAGCGATCGAGCCTTCGATCGATTGAACGGAACGTCCTGAATCACTGAAGAGAGATTTTCCCCTGGTACTTCCATCGCAACAACTTTTGCAGTTTCTCCAACACTGCTTTTAAGGCATGGATTTGAAAACACCTTCCTTTCATCAGTCAGAGAAAATTGGTTGCTTGACGTCGATGGCGATCCATGAGTTTACATGGAACATGTAAACGCATTTTACTAAAATTTGGGTGCTTGTACAACTGTCACAGCGACTAATTGGCCCTTGATGGAGCACTTAACTCTTTAGTTGTTGTGCCGAAAAGGGTCAAAAGCTACGATACGAGCCGCGCGTAGAAAGGCACTCGAATCGAATGCCTCGTATGTGATCCACGCGTGCGTTTGGTCGTTAGTGCGCGTCACGCATTCGAGCGCGATCGTGGACTCTTTCGAGAGTGTCGCTCTATGCGTGTTTTCACTCTTTTTTTATTTTCGGCCTAAATTTGCAATTTTTCACGGAAGAAGCGACGATTTGGATTCAAAATACTAGTTTACGAGTTATTATAGCCATTTAATCGTCTGTTTAGCGAAGTAATGCCTTGAAAATAATATTTTGTAATTTGGAGCAAAAAGTGGCAGTGAAGTTCATATAGTTTATTTAATATATCTCTGCCGCAAAAGAAAAAAAATTTGGAACGCTTCACGAATTTGCGTGTCATCCTTGCGCAGGGGCCATGCTAATCTTCTCTGTATCGTTCCAATTTTATATATGTGCTCGGGAGCACGTCTATATAAAAGGTCTGTTATCGTATATATATGAATCTATGGTTTGTTGCTCAACCAAGTGGGACAAGATCAAAGTTGACCTCTAGGGACTTTCAGGGTTCCGACCAACCCACTACGCATGCGTTTAATTAAGGCGAACACTTCCGTATACATGCATAAACTTTTGTCCATGTTACTGAGCGACTTCTGAAATTTTTCTGCATTTTTTCTGAATTTTTTTACAAGAACGTGATGAGTTTGAGTTGGTTAAAAAGTCTGAAATTTCTGCATCCCATATGTAAATTCCGCGCTAGACTAGAACAATGCTCAAGACTTGTACGCATTCTCTTTGAAGTCAATATTATTTCCATTTATTATTGGTATATATTTTGAGCTCTAGTCCGTTTCTCCTTTTCAGCGCTTCCATTCTCCCTTTACAAATTTACCAACCAATAACCCAATAAGACCTTATAACTTCCCGATGTAAACATCTTCATGATAACAAAATTTGACTTGCTATTTATACCAATCAGTTACTTCTCGAGAATGTTTAAAACTAATCAGTTTTGTACTTCCGCTGTTGCAACACACCATTTAAACGTAATCAAAGCGTCGTCATGTCAGGAATTTCCAGCGGTATCCTTCAGAGAGCGTGCGTATTGAGTATAAGTTTTCAATATGGCGGACGAAGACGAGTAGATTTCAATCTGACTTGTAATAGTGATATTCTAAACTGTTTAAAATGATCCTTAGCATTTGAAGAACGAGCCATCTTGTCTACGAAATGTACGAAATGACTGCCAATCTTGTGCATCATGAAGGTACTCTGTAACTTATTTTTCGTATTTTTTACCCGTTGATAAGTGTGGAGCTTCTTAGTTTGAGTGCGGTAAGACATTTCAAATAAAATATAGCTAATTAGATCTGGTAAAACGTTTCTTTCGTCTTTTAATGAGCACACACAAGAGTCTGAATGGGAATCAATCGTTGTGATAATTTTTGTATAGAAATTTTATCTCGTTTCATCTCTCCGAGCTCTCGCCGATCCACTGCATCGTCAGGCATCATCGACAGTGTTTTTACCTCTTGCAGCGATTAAATTTCATTGTCTTTCTGCGCGTAAACTTTTTGCCTTAATTCCCCCTTCCTCTACTCTGAATGCTTCAGAGATAAGGGTATCAAATAGTTTCAGGGTGCAAAACAGTACTTATTTTTAAATCTTTACACCCTTACATCAGTATGCATATTCTCCATAATTTTCTACAAACGTTTCCTTAGGTGCTAGCGCTGACGAGGAGAGTTTGTCCTAAAATTAAGAGCCTCTTTATTTTACCTTTCAGATATTAAAGACCCATATATTTGTAAAAACAAAATTAAAAAAATCAAAGACTGCTAGACCTCTGCCATTTTCCCCACCTAAAAACAGAATTGTCCAAGGAATATACTTAAAACTATGTAACGTGTGGACTGAAGAACAAGGAACTGAGCCACATCACCTATTACTATTTTTTTCCCATATTTAATTCTATTCTTTATTTATTTTGTGATAACCTATCAGTTTTTAGGGACCATCAAAGTTTTAAAAACAAAACAAGAATACTGGACCTCTGCCATTTTCCCCATCTAAAGGCAGAATTGTCCAAGCCATTTGCATGAAACTATGGGATGTGTACTGAAGAACATGGAATTGGGCCTCTTGACCCCTTGAACTCTGTTTTCCTAATTTTATCCTCTTCTTTCCATGGAATAAGCAATTTTCGGCAGGGTCCTTTAAAGACTGAGCATATGGAGTACAACTTTTAAAGTTGGCAAACAAAGGCAATTTCATTCTCTTCAGCGAGTGTCCAACATGGCTTTTTGTTTAGATAGTTTCCATTTTTATATGATGTCTTTCTTAAAGATGCAAAAGCGAGAATCACTCTCTTTATAGCCAGTTCATGGGGAGCCTTGCATGCTGTATATTGACTGGGAGGGACTGTGGAGACCAACCAACTCATTTATTCTTTGATTTTCAATTTGTCCTTGGCAACAGATGTGCTTGTTGTCCTACTATTCAGGGAAGAAATGCTATCCTCCGCATGGCCTGAGCAGAAGTAGCACCAACCATGCATCCTATGTGCCCCTAAACATGAAAGTAAATGTAAGGTCAAAGTAAAAACATGAATTTCAGAAAAATTATATAATCACACAGTTGTAAACAAAGGACATCTGGTTGCAGACTCAATTGCTACACCTTTGAGGGCTTAAGTTCCACTAAATAAAAATGCTACATAGTTTCCATGAATACAAAGTTAAAAAGCTTGAAAGCCAAAAGATACACTCTACAATCATCAAAACCTATGCATCCTTGAAAAAATAGGGTTAATTACCCCTACACCTCCTCCTATACATTCATACTTGCAGGAAATCATTCATTTTTGGGACTACTGATGCCACTGTACTTACAATGGTAGTTCAATGCCAAACACAATAACATTTTCTTTCAGTTATCTCATGGTATGTGACTGCACAGGTCATATGGAAGGTACATTCCTGTATAAGGACTGACATTTGAATTACCGTAAAAAAAACTGTAATCATCAGAATTACAGGCCAAGACTATAAACAAATGCTTAAGTTTCCTAAGTCACCTTTGCCACAGTCAAGGTCACCCCACCTCAGGGCAATCTTCAGCAGGACCATCCTGTTACATGTGGAAACAACAACTATTACTCATATATTCAAATATATTGAATCAGAATTTATTACTCTTTTTGTAACTCGGGTTTCTTTTATTTGTGCCCCAGAAACAGAGAATGATCTTGAAGAAAATAGAACAAAGTTATTGAAACTTATTCTGTATTAAAGAAATTTAATAATGGATGTTGCAACAACAAAAACCTGCAGTTGATTAAAAAAAAAAGACTCAATGTGTTTTTCCTATTATCATTCTACTTGCAAATATCACAAACCAATCATCACACCAAACCTCTTCAAATTTGATTAATATAATACCCACTTCAGTATGATATTTTTTATGTTGTTTACTTTTTGCTTTATACCATGATATTTAAAAGCCCTCAGGGTATACAGCTAGTGTGCAGTGAAGCAGTTAGTCTAAATTGGTGTTTAATAAAATAAAACAAAAGCTTTAAGCTGTGGTCTGGACCTTAATATAACAATTGTCTTGAAAAAATCTAAATATAAAACTTCTAAATTGTTTAATCGGTACCTATCTTCGGGAAATTTTCAAATCACTTGCAACTCATTTGCTTGTCCTGCTGCTACGAATTCTTCTTCAACACCTCTTCCACTTCTCTTTTGCAGCCAAGCATCGAATCTCTATTGGTAAGAAGTCTAAATTTCGGCATTATTGCGATCGGTGGCTGAAAGATATATACGAAAAGAAAAACCTCGAAGGCAAAATGATCGAGCGCGCACTGATTCTAAGAATAACTTTTGGCTTATAACTGCTCTAAACAGGGTCTCATGATACATATGACAACAAAAGATGTCTCTGTTGATCTCATACTCTTCTAATGACTTTTTAGATTGCTTTTCCAAATTCCATCCCTCAAAAGCCGGTGAGAGTACGAAAGGGCCCATAAGAAGGACCGCTGTATATTTGTTTTTGTTAGCTCGCAAATTGGCCAATCACATCCACTCGTTTGGTTAATTCAAATCGAGTGGATGTGATTGGTCCAAGATTTCTAATGTACAGGATGTGATTGGCTGCCACTCAGCATGTTCCTCCGACCATTCGGAGTGGATAAATCTAAAAATTCAAAATTGTTTAAGCTTATCGGTAGCTCATTCACTTATCCTGTTACTCCGAATTATTCTTGAACATCTCATCCGCCTCTCTTGTGTAGCTAAGCATCGAATCTCAGTTGGTAAGAAGTCAAACCTTTGGCATTCTCGCGATCGATGGTTGAATGATATAAACAGAAAGAAAAACCTCAAAGGCAAAACGATCGAACGTGTACACCTCTCCCAGGAATATCTTTTGGTAGCAAAAATTTCTCTAACGGATTTTTATAAACGATATAAGAAAGCGCGACGATTTTTTTATTTCACACTCATTCAATGACTTTTTATCGCTTTTCAAGAATTCCACTTTACGATTTAAAATCTCAAATGTAAGAGAGCGACCGAGGTAGATTTGTTGTTGTTAGCTCACAAATTGGCCAATCACATCCACTCGTTTGGTTAATTGAAATCGAGTGGATGTGATTGGTGGAAGATTCCTAATGTACAGGATGTGATTGGCTAACTCCTGGTCTCTGTGTAAGCTTCATGTGGAAAAAGGGATTCCTTTAGACAGACATAGACAGCCCGCAAGACATGAAGGAATAGATAGTTCCTCAAACTCTTCTTCTAAGGAATGAATTCAAGAGGAAGTGTTACTTTCATCAGTCACAAAAATGGTTTAGCTGTTTTTCAGTGATTTCTTTGTCTCTGAGAAGGAATTTTTAGACTTGTGTTAGGGAAATGCGGCAAAACGACAGGAGTCGCGCTGAGAAAAGCTCTCGAATGTCTCGCTTGTCATCCACGCGTTCATCAGGCTGTTAGCGCGCGCCACACTTTCAAGGGTGATCGTGGACTCCTTCGCGAACTCTTGGGAGAGCGATGCTCGATGCGCTTTTGTACTTCAAAGTTCATTACAGACATTTGATGCAAAACTTTGTAGTTTTTAAAACAATTTTGCAAGAAATATCTTCAGTGAACCTAGAAGTATAGAAACACTTAGCGCAGCCCTCTCACAAGAGTCCACGATCACGCTTGAACGCGTGGCGTGTGGTACCAACCTGATACACGCGTGAATCACAAACGAGGCATTTGAAAGCGTGGCGCGTGGTAAGAGCCTAGTGCACGCGTGGATCACAAACGAGGCACTTGGGAGCATTTCTCAGCGAGATTCCTGACTTTTTGCCGCAATTCCCGAGCACAAGTCTCAAAATTCACATTACAATTAAATGTGTGTATATCCAGTCCACCTGGAAGTCAATTGAATGAAGCAGAATGCGATTATAAAGGTATTCCTCTCTTTGTTCCGTTTTCTCACGGAGAGGCAACAGTCCCGGCCCCTTAGTCGAGTCCGCTCCACATTAAATACACAAGACATCTTTAAGGATAAAACGCAAACCGTAACTTGTTCCGGTGTTTTCCGCGCTACTCTCTCTCCTTATTTGTCAGTGGAATACATTTTGAAATAAAAATTCTAATGTAGCGCACTCGCCCTTCCGAGGAAATCGAGCGTGCGTGTGAACTGTCCTGCCAAAGTATGACGTACCTCTCCAGTTTGGTGGATTTGTCTTATGATTATTTTCATGACTTCTTTGCTTTTGAAAACGAGGACGGACTTAGAACATTTTTTGTAAAAGAACAGAATCGTGAATAACATCAACTGTAAAGAAGTAGAATGCTCACACTCACTAGTTACCTGAAGTCAACCCTTGCCTTTCATTTACATTTTTAGTCATTTTCATTCACATTTAATTTCCAAACATTTTCCGGCAATAATTAAAAAAAACAAATCTGTTTGACGGGGCCATATTTTAAGTCATTTCCATTTTCCTTGCTAAGAATTTCCTTTAAATATCAGTCAAATTGAACTTTGAAATAGTAAAGTTTCTCAGTTATAAAGAGAGATCCAAACAGGTACATAATTACCAAATAGGAACGAGGAAGATTAAGGAACGCAAAGAATTGAAACAAATCACAGATGACGAAGTTCGAAGTTTTCTTGAAGTCGGGAAAAAAAGAAAAATTTACAAAGAGTAAAAATTGTTAGTATTGCATAGTAAGGAAAAAGGAAAAGTGCCGTGACCAGGATTCGAACCTGGGTTATTGCGGCCACAACGCAATGTACTAACCACTATACGATCACGGCTGCTACTGCTGCTTACATGTACAGCAAGTTTTCAAACAGACAAAGTATATGCATCCTGGCAAAAATACCTTCTCTCATTCACACTCATACTTGCAGGAAATTATAAATTTCTGTGACTATTGACGCCACTGTTCGTACAGTGGTAGTTCAGTTGTGTTCTTCTGGTCGAGGACGGAGGAACATGCTGAGTGGCAGCCAATCACATCCTGTACATTAGGAATCTTCCACCAATCACATCCACTCGATTTCAATTAAGCAAACGAGTGGATGTGATTGGCCAATTTGTCAGCTACATGTAACAACAACACATTTACAGCGGTTCGTTCTCTAACTTTAGAGATCGTGATATAAAAAGTCGTACAAAGAGTGCGAGATCAATAGAGAAATCGTGTGTTGTAATATGTTTTATAAGACTCTGTTTAGAGCAGTTAGCTGCCAAAAATTATTCTTGGAAGAGGTGTAAATGCTCGATCGCTTTGCCTTCGAGGTTTTTCTTTCTGTTTATATCTTTTCGCCGTCGATGATGCCGAAGTTTATACTTCTTACCAAAAGAGATCCGACGCTTGGCTACACAAGAGAAGCGGATGAGATGTTCAAAAAGAATTCTGAGCAGCAGAAGGAGTGAATGCGCCACAAGTTGATTTCTCATTCACCCGAAGAGGTAAACTTAAACAATTTAGATTTGTTAGATAAATGTTTAAAAAATTTTTTAAAGAACCAATCTTTAAGGTCCAGACCATGGCTTATAGCTTTTGTTTATTTATTTATTTTTTTTTTTTTTTAATAAAAGTCGGAAGAAAAAGAACAATTTACAAAGAGTAAAAATAGAAAATACTGCATAGTAAGAAAAAAAAAGTGCCGTGACCAGGATTCGAACCTGGGTTATTGCGGCCACAACGCAATGTACTAACCACTATACGATCACGGCTGCTACTGCTGCTTACATGTACAGCAAGTTTTCAAACAGACAAAGTATATGCATCCTGGCAAAAATACCTTCTCTCATTCACGCTCATACTTGCAGGAAATTATAAATTTCTGTGACTATTGACGCCACTGTTCGTACAGTGGTAGTTCAGTTGTGTTCTTCTGGTCGAGGACGGAGGAACATGCTGAGTGGCAGCCAATCACATCCTGTACATTAGGAATCTTCCACCAATCACATCCACTCGATTTCAATTAAGCAAACGAGTGGATGTGATTGGCCAATTTGCCAGCTACATGTAACAACTACACATTTACAGCGGTTCGTTCTCTAACTTTAGAGATCGTGATATAAAAAGTCGTACAAAGAGTGCGAGATCAATAGAGAAATCGTGTGTTGTAATATGTTTTATAAGACTCTGTTTAGAGCAGTTAGCTGCCAAAAATTATTCTTGGAAGAGGTGTAAATGCTCGATCGCTTTGCCTTCGAGGTTTTTCTTTCTGTTTATATCTTTTCGCCGTCGATGATGCCGAAGTTTATACTTCTTACCAAAAGAGATCCGACGCTTGGCTACACAAGAGAAGCGGATGAGATGTTCAAAAAGAATTCTGAGCAGCAGAAGGAGTGAATGCGCCGCAAGTTGATTTCTCATTCACCCGAAGAGGTAAACTTAAACAATTTAGATTTGTTAGATAAATGTTTAAAAAATTTTTTAAAGAACCAATCTTTAAGGTCCAGACCATGGCTTATAGCTTTTGTTTATTTATTTTTTTTTTTTTTTTTAATAAAAGTCGGAAGAAAAAGAACAATTTACAAAGAGTAAAAATAGAAAATACTGCATAGTAAGAAAAAAAAAGTGCCGTGACCAGGATTCGAACCTGGGTTATTGCGGCCACAACGCAATGTACTAACCACTATACGATCACGGCTGCCACTGCTGCTCACATGTACAGCAAATTTTCAAACAGACAAACCATATGCATCCTGGCAAAAATACCTTCTCCCATGCACATTCATACTTGCAGGAAGTTATAAATTTCTGTGACTATTGACGCCACTGTTCGTACAGTGGTAGTTCAGTTGTGTTCTTCTGGTCGAAGACGGAGGAACATGCTGAGTGGCAGCCAATCACATCCTGTACATTAGGAATCTTCCACCAATCACATCCACTCGATTTCAATTAACCAAACGAGTGGATGTGATTGGCCAATTTGTCAGCTACATGTAACAACAACACATCTACAGCGGTTCGTTCTCTAACTTTAGAGATTGTGATATAAAAAGTCGTAGAAAGAGTGCGAGATCAATAGAGAAATCGTATGTTGTAATATGTTTTATAAGACTATGTTTAGAGCAGTTAGCTGCCGAAAATTATTTTTGGAAGAGGTGTACATGCTCGATCGTTTTGCCTTCGAGGTTTTTCTTTCTGTTTATATCTTTTCGCCGTCGATCGCGAGAATGCCGAAGTTTAGACTTCTTTCCAAAAGAGATCCGACGCTTGGCTACACAAGAGAAGCGGATGAGATATTCAAGAAGAATTCTGAGCAGCAGGACAAGTGAATGCTCTGCAACTTGATTTCTAATTCCCCCGAAGAGGTAAACTCAAACAATTTAGATTTGTTAGATTAATGTTTTAAAAAAAATTTTAAAGAGCCAATCGTTAAGGTCCAGACCATAGCTTATAGCTTTTGTTTATTTTTTTCTGATGAAACATCAATTAAGACTAACCGCTTCATTGCAGTCTTAGCTATATGCCCTGAGCGCTTAAATGCAATTTAACAGTATATAACGGAAAGTAAATAACATCAGAAAAATCACACTGAACTGGCTATTGATCATAAAATTTGAAGAGGTTTGGTTTGGGTATTAGTTTGTGTAGAATAATGGTAGGAAAAACACATGAAATTGTTCTTTATCAACTGGAGGTTAATTAGATCTCGGATTTTACATACAAGCTGGATTAGCTTTACAGACGTTGTTGTCCCAACATCTTTTATTAAGTTTCATTTAAGACTGAATATGTTTCAATAACCTTGAATGAATGATAAAAGCAACCCTGCTTAAAAACATTCGCCATAGAAGAAATTGTAAAATTTTAAGGCAAAGTTAAGCCTTTTTTTAATGTTTTATCAATTTTGCTAATTGCCTGGAACAATTTCCAAAATGAATGAAAAATGCCCTCTGTCTCAGCCAATCAGCATTTAGTGATTTTCCCCCTACATTATAGTGTAAATAACATATATATTTAGCTAAGTTTAAAAGCAAAGCTATAGTAAGTTTATTTTTCAGCCCCTCACTTTATTAGCTGTGGAAGATTTATCCAAGTGGAATTTAGTGGCAAATCATTACTTATTCACATGGGGCATGGAGTCATGGTCTTTTATGTAATAAGAGGGCAGGCTTTCCTTTCATCTTTTAACAAATAAGGAGGATATCATCTTTTCATAGGTGTAGTAAGCAATGAGAGTGGATGAGACGATGATAATGACTATGTTATTTGTGCAAATATCCAGAATAGGATAAAAAGTAGGATATGGTCTGCACAATTCTCTTATTTTAATTGTTCAACCTATCATATGATATTCTTGCCTTGTGCATCATGTGGATGCTAAATAGTTTAAACTTCATGTGTCAAAATATAAAAAAGGTACTCTCAATCTATGTGCCTCTTAAAACATGACAGGGCAGAACAAGGTTGAAGTAAAAAATGTGAATTCAAAAGGAGAGTACCCAATAATTTCAATCCTCAAATACAGAGAATCCTTGCTTATTTCAGATTCTGGCCTTTTTTAAACTTGCATTATCTTGTGAAAAATTGCTCTAATCAAAATTTCTTTAGTAGAATGAGTATCAAAATTTGTAAGGACAACAAGAAAGCTTGAGTCTGAGTATTTAATGTCATCCAAATAACATTACTTGTTACAATGTGGTAATCACAGCAAAATTATATAATTACAATTAGTTGAAAGCTTGAAAGCTGAAAGATATACTTTACAATCATCCAACCCTGTGCATCCTAGCAAAAATATGCCATACCTATTCTTATACATACATGCTTGCAAGAAGTCATTACTTTTTGTGACTTCTGATGCCAGGTCATATGGAATGTACATTCCAGTATAGGGAATGACACTTAAATCAACTCAACAAACTTTCATCATCAGAAATACTATTAAAGATGCAATTACCAAATGCTTAAGTTGACTAAGTAACCCTTGCTAAAGTCAAGCTCACTCCACTTTAAGTTAATCTTTAGCTGGCCATTCTGTTGCATGTGAAAACAACAAATATTACTACATATTCAAATATCAAACGATGATGAAACATTAATAAAAGATGAATAAATGTGTTTTTCCTACTATTATTCTACATGTAAATATCACAAACCAATCACCAAACCAAACCTCTGCACATTTCATGTGCAATAGCAACTTCAGTGTGATATTTTTGATGTTGTTAACTTTTTTATATGTACTGTTTAATAGCATTCAAGCCCTGGAGTATATAGCTAAGAGTACAATAAGGCAGTTACTCGTAATTGATGTTTTATGAAATAAAACAAAAGCTTTAAGCTGAGGTCTGGACCTTAACACTTGGCTTTTCAAAATATTAATCTAGAAATTCTAAATTGTTTAAGCCTATCAGTACCTATCTTCGGGGGATTTGCAAATCAATTGCAGCTCATTCACCTGTCCTGTTGCTCCGAATTGTTCTTGAACACCTCATCCGCTTTTCTTGTGTAGCCAAGCATCGAATCTAAGAAGTCTAACCTTCAGCTTTCTCACGATCGATGGCTGAAAGATGTAAACAGAAAGACAAACCTCAAATGCAAAACGATCGAGGGTGTACACCTCTTCCAGGAATATCTTCTGGTAGCAAAAATTGCTCGAACGGATTGTTATATGAGATATAAGAAAGCGCGACAGTTTTTTGGATCTCACGCTCTTTCAGTAATTTCCTCGATCGCTTCTCCAGAATTAAAAATCCCAAAAGTAACAAAGAGACCGTGCTAGAGTTGTTGTCATTTGCTGACAAATTGGCCAATCACATCCACTCGTTTGGCTAATTGAAATCGAGTGGATGTGATTAGTCAAAGATTCCTGATGTAAAGGATGTGATTGGCTGACACTCCAGTGGGTGTATCCGACCGCCCATTCTTCTCTGTAAGCTCCTTGTGGAAAAAGGGATTCTTTTAGAGAGGCACAGGCCCCGCAAGACAAGAAGGAATAGTTAGTTCCTCAAACTCTTCTTCTGAGGGATGAAATCAAGAGGAGTTATTACTTTTATCACTCGCAAAAGACTTGTTACATGTTCACCCATTTCACTGCTTTTACGGATGTCATAGAGAACGATTGATGAAGCACATTACTCTGTAGCTGTTTTTCAGTGATTTCTTTGTCTCTGTGAAGGAATTTTTAGACTTGTGTCAGGGAAATGTGGCAAAACCACAGGAGTCGCGCTGAGAAAAGCTCTCGAATGTCTCGATTGTCATCCACGCGTTCATCAGGCTGCTAGCGCGTGCCATATATTCAAGGGCGATCCTGGATTCTTACGAGAGCGATGCTCTCTGCGTTTCTATACTTCTAAGTACAGACATTTGATGCAAACAATTTGTATTTTTTTCAAACAATTTTGCTGGAAATGTCTTCAGTGAACTAGCGCAGCCCTCTCGCAAGAGTTCAAGATCGCGCTTGAACGCGTGGCGCGTGGTAACAGCCTACTGCACGCGTGGATCACAAACGAGGCATTCGAAAGCGTTTCTCAGCGTGACTTCTGACTTTTTGCTGCATTTCCCGAGCATAAGTCTCAAAATTCTCATTGCAATGAAATGTGTGTACATCCAGTCTACCTGAAAAATCAATTGAATAAAGCAGAGAGCACCCATAAAAGAATTCCTCTTTTTGTCCCGATTCTTCACGGAGAGGCAAGAGTCCTCTTTGTCGAGTCCGCTCCGCTTTAAAGACTCAAGACATCCTTGTGGATAAAACGCAAACCGTAACTTGTTCCGATGTTTTCCGTGCTACTCTCTCTACTTATTTGTCCATGGAATACATACATTTTGAAATAAAAACTCTTAAGCCCAGCCCCGTCCGAGGAATAGTGCATTCACGAGACTAGAACGAGTGCTCGCAAAATGAGCTTTCTTGCAGCAATGTAGCGCGCTCGCCCCTCCGAGGACATCGAGCGTGCGTGTGAACTGTCCTGCCAAAGTATGACGTACCTCTCCAGTTTGGTGGATTTGTCTTATGATTATTTTCATGACGTCTTTGCTTTTGATAACGAGGACGGGCTTGGAATAATTTTTGTAAAAGAACAGAATCGTGAATAACATCAACTATAAGGAAGTAGAATGCTCACACTCACTAGTTACCTGAAGTCAACCCTTGCCTTTCATTTACATTTTTAGTCATTTTCATTCACATTTAATTTTCAAACATTTTCCGGCAATAATTAAAAAAAACAAATCTGTTTGACGGGGCCATATTTTAAGTCATTTCCATTTTCCTTGCCAAGAATTTCCTTTAAATATCAATAAAATTGAACTTTGAAATAGTAAAGTTTCTCAGTTATAAAGAGAGATCCAAACAGGTACATAATTACCAAATAGGAACGATGAAGAATAAGGAACGCAAAGAATTAAAAACAAATCACAGATGGCGAAGTTCGAAGTTTTCTTGAAGTCGGGAAAAAAAGAAAAATTTACAAAGAGTAAAAATTGTTAGTATTGCATAGTAAGGAAAAAAGGAAAAGTGCCGTGACCAGGATTCGAACCTGGGTTATTGCGGCCACAACGCAATGTACTAACCACTATACGATCACGGCTGCTACTGCTGCTTACATGTACAGCAAGTTTTCAAACAGACAAAGTATATGCATCCTGGCAAAAATACCTTCTCTCATTCACGCTCATACTTGCAGGAAATTATAAATTTCTGTGACTATTGACGCCACTGTTCGTACAGTGGTAGTTCAGTTGTGTTCTTCTGGTCGAGGACGGAGGAACATGCTGAGTGGCAGCCAATCACATCCTGTACATTAGGAATCTTCCACCAATCACATCCACTCGATTTCAATTAACCAAACGAGTGGATGTGATTGGCCAATTTGTCAGCTACATGTAACAACAACACATTTACAGCGGTTCGTTCTCGAACTTTTGAGGACGCGATTTAAAAAGTCATTCAAAGAGTGCGAGATCAATAGAGAAATCGTGTGTCGTAATATGTTTTTTATAAGACTCTATTTAGAGCAGTTAGCTGCCAAAAAAATTATTCTTGAAAGAGGTGTAAATGCTCGATCGCTTTGCCTTCGAGGTTTTTCTTTCTGTTTATATCTTTTCGCCGTCGATCACGAAAATGCCGAAGTTTAGACTCCTTACCAAAAGAGATCCGACGCTTGGCCACACAAGAGAAGTGGATGAATGTTCAAAAAGAATTCTTAGCAGCAGAAGGAGTGAATGCGCCGCAAGTTGATTTCTCATTCACCCGAAGAGGTAAACTTAAACAATTTAGATTTGTTAGATTAATGTTTAAAAAAAAATTTAAAGAGCCAATCGCTAAGATCCAGACCATGGCTTATACCTTTGATTATTTTATTTTTTTAATAAAAGTCGGGAAAAAAAAGAACAATTTACAAAGAGTAAAAATAGAAAATACTGCATAGTAAGAAAAAAAAAGTGCCGTGACCAGGATTCGAACCTGGGTTATTGCGGCCACAACGCAATGTACTAACCACTATACGATCACGGCTGCTACTGCTGCTCATACGTACAACAAATTTTCAAACAGACAAATCATATGCGTCCTGGCAAAAATACCTTCTCCCATACACATTCATACTTGCAGGAAATTATAAATTTCTGTGACTATTGACACCACTGATCATACAGTGTTAGTTCAGTGCTTGTGTTCTTCTGGTCGAGGACGGAGGAACATACTGAGTGGCAGCCAATCACATCCTGTACATTAGGAATCTTCCACCAATCACATCCACTCGATTTCAATTAACCAAACGAGTGGATGTGATTGGCCAATTTGTCAGCTACATGTAACAACAACACATCTACAGCGGTTCGATCTCCAACTTTTGAGAACGCGAATTAAAAAGTCAAGAAGAATTCGGAACAGCAGGAGGAGTGAATGCGCCGGAACTTGATTTCTCATTCCCCCCGAAGAGATTAGATTTGTTCGATTATTGTTTAAAAGAAATTTTAAAGAGCCAATCGTTAAGGTCCAGACCATGGCTTAAAGCTTTTGTCTATTTTTTATTTATTTTTTTTGATAAAACATCAATTAAGACTAGCTGCTTCGCTGCAGTCTTAGCTATATGCCCTGAAAGCTTTAATGCAATTAAACGGAAAGTAAACAACACCAGCAAAATCACACTGAAGTGGCTATTGATCATAAAATTTGAAGAGGTTTGGTTTGGGTATTAGTTTGTGTAGAATAATGGTAGGAAAAACACATGAAATTGTTCTTTATCAACTGGAGGTTAATTAGATCTCGGATTTTACATACAAGCTGGATTAGTTTAAATTTATTCATTTATTATAATTGTTTCCTCATGGTTTGTTTACATGAAAAGTAACTTATAGCTTTACAGACGTTGTTGTCCCAACATCTTTTATTAAGTTTCATTTAAGACTGAATATGTTTCAATAACCTTGAATGAATGATAAAAGCAACCCTGCTTAAAAACATTCGCCATAGAAGAAATTGTAAAATTTTAAGGTAAAGTTAAGCCTTTTTTTAATGTTTTATAAATGTTGCTAATTGCCTGGAGCAATTTCCAAAATGAATGAAAAATGCCCTCTGTCTCAGCCAATCAGCATTTAGTGATTTTCCCCCTACATTATTGTATAGATAACATATAGATTTAGCCAAGTTAAAAAGCAAAGCTATGGTAAGTTTATTTTTCAGCCCCTCACTTTATTGGCTGTGGAAGAGTTTATTCAAGTGGAATTTAGGGACAAATCATAAATTATTTACATGGAGCAAGGAGTCATGGTCTTTTAAGTAATAAGAGGGCAGGCTTTCCTTTCATCTTTTAACAAATAAGGAGGATATCATCTTTTCATAGGTGCAATAGGCAATGAGAGTGGATGAAACAATGATAATGACTATGTTATTTGTGCAAATATCCAGATAAAAAGTAGGATATGATCTGCACAAGTCTCTTGTTTTAATTGTTCAACCTATCATGATATTCTTGCCTTGTGTATCATGTGGATGCTGAATAATTTAAACTTCATCTGTCAAAATACCAAAAAAAACTCTCAATCTATATGTACCTAAACATTAAAGGGCAGAAAGAAGGTCAAAGTAAAAAAATTAATTCAAAAGGAGAGTGCCCGTTTTCAGATTCTTGCCTTTTTTAAACTTAAAATTATCTTGTGAAAAATTACTCTTATCAAAAGTTCTTTTGTGGAATGAGTATCAAAATTAGTAAGGAAAACAACAAAGCTTGATTTAGAGTATTTAATGTCATCCAAATAACATTACATGTTACAATGTGGTAATCACAGCAAAATAATATAATCACACAATTCCAAACAAAGGAAATCAGGTTATAAACTTGCCTGCCACAACTTTTGAGGGCTTAAGTTAAAAAGAAATAAATATGGTAAACAGTTACCATGAATACAAAGTTGAAAGCGTAAAAGCTGAAAGATATACTTTACAATCATCAAACCCTATGCATCCCAGCAAAAGTAGGGTCAATTTCTGCCATATCTTTTCCTATGCATGCATGCTTGCAGGAAGTCATTACTTTTTGTGACTACTGATGCCACTGTATAGTAAATGACTGTACAGGTCATATGGAATATTAACAACAAATGCTACTCAGATATTCAAATATCAAACCATGATGAAACAATAGTAAGAGATGGATAATTTAGAGTAACCCAGTTTGAATGTAAAATCCCAAATCTAATCAAATTACAGTTGATTATGAAAAACCTCAATGTGTTTTGCTTACCATTATTCTACATATACATATTACAAACCAATCACCAAACCAAACCTCTTGAAATTTCATGATCAATAGCCAGTTCAGTGTGATATTTTTTATGTTGTTTACTTTTTGTTATGTACTGTTTAATAGTATTCAAGCTCTCGGGGTTTATAGCTAAGAGTGCAATAAGGCAGTTATTCTTAATTGATGTTTTATTAAATAAAACAAAAGCTTTGAGCTGTAGTCTGGACCTTAACAATTGGCTTTTAAAAATATTAATCTAAAGATTCGAAATTGATTAAGCCTATCGATACCTGTCTTCGGGGGATTTGTAAATCAACTGCAGCTCATTCACTTGTCCTGTTTG
Source organism: Pocillopora verrucosa (assembly GCF_036669915.1). Classification (NCBI taxonomy): domain Eukaryota; kingdom Metazoa; phylum Cnidaria; class Anthozoa; order Scleractinia; family Pocilloporidae; genus Pocillopora; species Pocillopora verrucosa. Next base: position 12,450,716 of record NC_089324.1, on the reverse strand, counting down.
AACACCTCATCCGCTTCTCTTGTGTGGCCAAGCATCGAATCTCAATTGGTAAGAAGTCTAACCTTCTACATCCTAACGATCGATGGCTGAAAGATATAAACAGAAAGAAAAATCAAGGTAAAACGATCGACCGTGTACACCTCTTTCAAGAAAATCTTATGGTAGCAAAAATTGCTCGAACGGATTGTTATATTAGATATAAGAAAGCGCGACGGTTTTATTGATCTTACTCTTTCAACGACTCTTTTGATCGCTTCTCCAGAATCCGACTTTTCGATTCAAAATCTCAAAAGTAAGACAGCGACCGTAGTAGGTTTTGTTGTTGTCAGCTCGCAAATTGGCCAATCACATCCACTCGTTTGGTTAATTGAAATCGAGTGGATGTGATTGGTCGAAGATTCCTAATGTACAGGATGTGATTGGTTGACACTCCAGCAGGTAAGGCGCCCATTCTTCTCTGTAAGTTCCCTTTGGAAAAAGGGGATTCCTTTAGAGAGACACAGGCCACCCGCAAGACAAGAAGTAATAGTTAGTTCTATATACTCTTCCTCTAAGGAATGAATTCAAGAGGAGGTGTTACTTTTATCAGTCACAAAAGACTGGTTCCTTGTTCACCCATTTGACTGCCTTTACGGCTGTCATAGAGAACGTTTGGCGATTGATGAAGCACTTTCCTCCTACGCTGTTTTTCAGTGATTTCTTCGTCTCTGTGAAGGAATTTCGAGACTTGTGTTAGGGAAATATGGCAAAACGACACGAGTCAAGCTGAGAAAAGCTCTCGAATGTCTCGCTTGTCATCCACGCGTTCATCGGGCTGTTAGCGCGCGGCACATATTCAAGGGCGATCGTGGACTCTTGGGAGAGCGATGCTTTATGCTCCTCTATACTTCAAAGTTTATTACAGACATTTGATTAAAAAATTTGTATTTTTTCAAACAATTTTGCAGGAAATGTCTTCCGTGATCTTAGAAGCACAGAAAAACTTAACGCAGCCTTCTCGTAAGAGTCCACGATCGCGCTTGAACGCGTGGCGCGTGGTAAGAGCCTAATACACGCGTGGATCCGAAACGGGGCATCCAAGAGCGTTTCTCAGCATGACTCCTGACTTTTTGCGGCATTTCCCGAGCATGAGTCTCAAAACTCACATTACAACGAAACGTGTGTACATCCAGTCTACCTGGAAAATCAATTGAATAAAGCAGAATGCACTTATAAAGGAATTCCTCTTTATGTCCCGTTTCTTTACGGATATCGAGGCAACAGTCCTCTTTGTCGAGTCCGCTGCGCGACACAAGACATCCTTGACGATAAAACGCAAACTGTGACTCGTTCCAATTTTTTCCATTTTACACTTTCTCCTAGCTTTTCAGAGGAATACATTTTGAAAGAAAAACTCTTAAGCCCCGTCCGAGGAATAGTGCATTCACGAGACCAGAATGAGTGCTCGCAAAATGAGTTTTCTTGCAGCAATGTAGCGCGCTCTCCCTTGCGAGGACTTCGAGCATACGTGTGAACTGTTCTCAAAGTGTGTGCATGCTTACACGTATCTGCCACCTGCCTCTCCAGCTTACTGGATTTGACTTGTGATTATTTTCATGACTTCTTTGCTTTTAATAACGAGGACGGGCATGGAATAATTCAAATTAATTTCGTAAAAGAACAGAATCGTTAAAAATATCAACTCTAAAGAAGTAGAATGGGCTGAGTACTCCACTCACTAGTTACCTGAAGTCAACCCTTCCCTTTCATTCACATTTAAGTCAATTTCATTCACTTTTTCAATCATTTTCCGTCAAGAATTTAAAAAAACAAATCTGTTCAATGGTAACATATTTTAAGTCCATTCTATTTTCCTTGCTAAGAATTTCCTTTAAATATCAGTAAAATTGAACTTTGAAATAATAATGTTTCTCAGTTGTGAAGACAGATATAAACAAGTACATAATTACCAAACAGGAACGAGGAAGAATTAAGGAACGCGAATAATTAAAAACTAATCGCCGATGGCAAAGTTCGAAATTTTCTTAAAGTCGGAAAAAAAAGAAAAATTTACAGAGTAAAAATAGGTAGTTCTGCAGAGTAAGAAAGAAAAAGTGCCGTGACCAGGATTCGAACCTGGGTTATTGCGGCCACAACGCAATGTACTAACCACTATACGATCACGGCTGCCACTGTTGCTCCCACGTATTGAACGTGGTCAAACAGACAAGTCATAAGCATCCTGGCAAAAATAGAGTCAATTATCCCCATACCTTCTCCCATACACATTCATACTTGCAGGAAATTATAAATTTTTGTGACTTCTGACGCCACTGTCCGTACAGTGGTAGTAAAGTGCCATTGTTCCTATGGTCGAGGACGGAGGAACATGCTGAGTGGCAGCCAATCACATCGTGTACATTAGGAATGTTCGACCAATCACATCCACTCGATTTGAATTAACCAAACGAGTGGATGTGAAATTTGGAAAGGCGATCAAAAGTGTGTGCGACATTGCGTGTTCTAATATGTATTAAAAGACGTCGTTTAGGGCAATTATCTGCCAAAATTATTCTTGGAAGAGGTGTACACGCTCGGTCGCTTTGCCTTTTTCTTTCTTTTTATATCTTTCTGACAACGATCGTGCGAATGTCGAAGTTTATACTTCTTACCAATTGAGATTCGTTGCTTGGCCACACAAGAGAAGCGGATGAGATGTTTAAGAAGAATTCGGAGCGGCAGAACAAGTGAATGAGTCGTAGCTGATTTGCAAATTACCCGAAGACAGGTATCGATAGGCTCAAACAATTTAGAATTTTTAGAAATATTTTAAAGAGCCAATTGCTAAGGTCCAGACCCAGGCGGTGTGCGCACTCCGATTGCGTTGGATTGTGGTAGCTTCGTTTTCAATATGGCGGAGAAAGCAGCAGAAATCGGCAGATTTTGACTGAACATTCCGTAAAAGTTAGGCCGTTCCTTTTTCCTTTCACCATAGGTAAATGTAATTTGATTTATTCTGAATGTGTAAAAGTATTTTTTGGACGTACTTGTCGCGTACTCTATGATTCCCAAGGACAAACGCAATCACCGTTTTTCCGTAAGCAATTTGAGACCGGTTATCGAGAAGGTCAAATTTGATGTACGTCGTAGTTTGGAGCCTTTCAAAGATTTGGATGGCCGCTTTGATTCTTCTTCAACAGCTCTAACCAAACGCTCTCAAACGCTCTCCAACATGTGTTTCACGCATTTTAAGTGATAGTGTTTGAGACCGATGATAGCCGAGAAGAGGCCTATTGTTGCGTTGCACAGCGTTACCATCGTATACTCAATTGTGTTGTAAATCTACTTTCCTAAGTAAAAAGGAAATTTACTAATGGCGAGTGTTGTATGGTAAATCTACTATCTTGATCACTGAATGAAGGAAAGATGAATCAGAGCAACGAAAGGAGTCACTTGACCAATAAATAACAGTACAATGAACATGGCGACACGCCGGATAAGCCGGAAAACAGAAGGCAGTCGATGGTTAAAAGGTGTTGATTGGCTTGTGCGACTCCTGCCATTCACTTACGCTTCTAAATCTTCTAACCTGAAAGCTTAGCTGTTATTAGGATATCTTTTTTAATGACTTTTGTTTGCCATGTGATAATAAAGGTTAGTTTTAAGGTGTCATCTCTCCATCTGTATGTTCTTCGTCTTTATGCGCGCTATTTTTTTCGTTTTCAGGCATACTGTCTCTCCCGCATAAAATAACTCCAGAGATACGTTTCTCAAAACCTTATTCTCGGTATTCTATATTCTTTAAGCATATTTGTAACTCTGTACATTTTTTATTAAACGTTGAGCGCGACGAATTTGGTCGTAGGAGGCATAAGGCTTCTCCTTTCGCGAATCCCGCATTTACGCCTGTAAGTGTATGACATGAAAAGTAGTTCGTGAATTAGAAGATCGCTGTCTCTTTGTAATGTATTTGCATGTCAAGGGTCGATTCCCCGTTAAATAAATCGCGAATTTTATATTATTCACACAGCCATCAGCTGTGAGTGTAACTGCGCCTAAATGAATAGATTCATGGGCAAGACTGCAATTTCAATTCTTTCTGAATCTCTTCAGTTGCCTCCCAATAACGAATTTGCCACGGAGGAATGACACTTTTTAACTTTCGAAGGAACGGCAATAGACAGTGAATCTCCATTACATTCTCGCTGCCACCAGAGATGTTCACGTGACAGAATGCAAATGACTTACTTTTCGTTTTACGACCATGATGCAACGCAAGCAGAGTGCGCACACCGCCTGCGTTGAATGGTGTGTCGCAACGGAAGTACCAAACAGATTTGTTTTAAACATTCTCGAGAAGTAACAGATTGGTATAAATAGCAAGTAAATTTTTTTATGGTGAAGATGTTCACATCGGGAAGTTATAAGGTCTTAATTGGGTTATAGGTTGATAAATTTGTAAAGGGAGAATGGACGCTCTGAAAAGGAGAAACGGACTAGAGCTCGAAAAATACTTACCAATAATATATATAAATTACATTCACTTCAAAAAGAATGCGTACGAGTCTTGAGCATTGTTCTAATCTAGCACGGAATTTACTTTTAGGATGCAGAAATCTCAAACTTTTTAACCAACCCAAAATCGTCACGTTCTTACAAAATAATTCAGAAAAACTTGAGAAGTCGCTCAGTAACATGGACAAAAGTTTATGCATGTCTACGGAAGTATTCGCCTTAATTAAACGCATGCGCAGTGGGTTGGTCGGTAACCCTTAAAGTCCCTAGAGGTCAACTTTGATCTTGTCCCACTTAGTTGAGCAACAAACAATAGATTCGTATATACAGGAAAATATGACTCATGCATTAACGTGCTCGCTTAACGGCAGCACATATACTAAAATTGGAACGATACAGAGAAGATTAGCATGGCCCCTGCGCAAGGATGACACGCAAATTCGTGAAGCGTTCCAAATTTTTTTTTTTGGCGGTAGAGATATATTAAATAAACTATATGAACTTCACTGCCACTTTTTGCTCCAAATTACAAAATATTATTTTCAAGGCATTACTTCGCTTAACAGACGATTCAATGGCTATAATAACCCGTAAATTAGTATTTTGTATGCAAACCGTTGCTTCTTCTGTAAAAAAATTGCAAATTTAGGCCAAAAATGTATAAAAAGAGTGAAAACGCGCATAGAGCGAGACTCGCAAGAGTCCACGATCGCGCTCGAATGCGTGGCGCGCGCTAACGACCTAACGCACGCGTGGATCACATACGAGGCATTCGAGTGCTTTTCTACGCGCGGCTCCTGTCTTAGCTTTTAACCTTTTCGGCATTTCGCGTCGAAAACATTGCTCGAAATTCCTTTGTATAACAACTTAAGAGTTAAGTGATACATCAAGGGTTAACTGCTCGCTGTAACAGATGTAAAAGCCCCCACATTTTGTCAAATTCGATTACATGTTCCATGTAAATTCATCGATCGCCATCGACGTCAAGTAACCAATTTTATGAAGACTGATGAACGGAAGGTGTTTCAAATCCATGCCTTAAAGGAGTGTTCGAGGAACTGCAAAAGTCGTTATGATGAAAGCCCTTAGGGCAAATCTCTCTTCACTGATCCAGGACGTTCTGTTTGATTGATCGAAGGCTCGATCGCTGAAGCCATCGATAGTACCTTTCAATCATAAAAAATCCTGTGGGAAGCTTGATAGGAAAGAATATCCTCGTAGCTCTGATTGCATTCATCTACGACTTAAATTGTTGTTCTACTGAAATTAAGAATCTGTAGAGGAATATGGACTTCGGACTCTCGTGAATCGTATCAACCTGAAATTTATGGAAGAACGGATGGACATATTAAAAAGATATAAATTATTATTTGAAAGGAGGAACGAAAGACTTAGAAACATCACCGAGTAAACCACGCGTTTGATTTCGATCGTACAAGCAGCTATTGAGTAATTTCACTAACAACCTGACATAAACAGTCTAAATAACAAAGCGTGCAGAACAATCAGTGAAAATGAGGATTAAGAATTAACTTACTTCGTGACAAGATTCCAAAGGTAACCTAAAAAACGAATGAAAATGGACAGCTAGAGGAACGTCTAGAACTGGAGAGTTAATATTCTAATAGATTATAGTAACAGCGTGTTCAAAACGTTATTTCAGACTCAAGTTACAGTCAAAAATCACACATTAAACATATTAAAATCAATTTCATCGAAGTTAAAATGTCACGCTATCGCAGTTGCATCGAAATTGTATTTGAACGTTTTCGCTGAGTGAAAAATTACCAGATGTTTTGATTAAAATTAGATGTAAACAAATTAATATTTAACCACTATTTTGTGACAACTTTTCACAACGATCAAGGTTCGCAAGCGCCTTTGGTTCCACATGTAAACAGACTAAAAGTTGCGTGACAAGAACTTAACACGTCCTCGATCATGAAAGGCACCTATTCTTCTCTGTTGGGATCTCAGTGGTAAATATTGACCAATCACATCCGCTCGTTTGGTTGTTTCAGAATGTCACTGGTCAAAGTTAAAAAGTGATCTGTTGTCTCTGTGAAAGAATTTTGAGACTCACTTTCAGGAAATGTTGCAAAGCGACAGTAGTTACGCTGAGAAAAGCTTTCGAATACCTCGTTTGTGATCTACGCCTGCACGAGGCTGTAAGCGCGCGAAACGCATCCAAGCGCGAACGAGTATTTGCAAGAGCGCCGCGCTATGCGTTCGATACTACTAAGTTCATTACAGACATTTGAGGCCAATTTTTTTCCGGAGTACGCAACTTTTCTATAAAACTAAACAGAAATCTCAAAGAGTTTAACTGTTTCAGTGTAAAGTTCTGTATCAAGGGCCAAATGTCCGAAATTAAAAGCAGTCACTGAAAGGGTGTTCATGTCACATGCAGATCAGCACGATGCCAAGTAATCAATTTTTTTCTGACGGATGAAAGGAAAACTTCCTCTTGTATTCATACCTCAAAAGTAGAGTTGGAAAAACTCGACAAGTTGTTGTGATGGGAGTTCGAAGATTTAATAAATCTCCAGTGATTCAGGGCTTCCCAGCTTAATTGTCAGATAGGTAATTTAGTCATGAAAACGTAAATTGACCACCGTAAAGAGTTTAATTTAAAGGCTAAATTGCTGAATAGTAAAGCAGAAGGGAAATTTGTTGGATTTTATAATCCTTTCTCCCTTATTTGCTTAATACACTTTTCAACAGCTTCCATTACACGCTTTGCGCGTGGCTTATGCCACAGGGACCTCAATAGAGGTCTCAACAGAGAAGAATGTACGCTTCCATGGCCGAAGGAACATGCAGGGTGTCAGCCAATCACATCCTGTACATTAGGATTCTTCGACTAATGACATCCACTGGATTTGAATTAACCAAACGAGTGGATATGATTGGCCAATCTGCGAGCCAACAACAACAACAACAACAAAAACTGTACGGCGGTCGCTCGTATGAGCCCCGTACGTTCTCTTACTTTTGCGGGATGGAATTTGGAAAAGCGATCAAAAAATTCATTAAACGAGTGTGAGATCAACAGAGACATGGTTTGTTGTCATATGTATTATAAGAGTCTGTTTAGAGCAGTTATAAGCCTAAAGTTATTCTTGGAAGAGTTGTACACGCTCGATCGTTTTGCCTAATTATTTCTTTCTGTTTTTATCTTTCACACATCGATCGCGAGAATGTGGAAGTTTACGCCTCTTATCAATTGAGATGCAATGCTTGGAAATACAAGAGAAGCGGATGAGATAATCAAGAAGAATTCGGAGCAGCAGAACGAGTGAATGAGCCGCAACTGATTTGCAAATTCCCCGAAGACAGGTAGCGGTATCCTTTAGAGAGCGTGCGTATTGAGTAGAATTTTTCAATATGGCGGACAAACACATACATTTGTCGATCTAATTCGCGTAAGTGGTGTTGCAAACTCTTCGAAGTTCCAGAAAACTTCGAAAACCAGTCATCTTGTTTACAAAATGGCAACCAATCTTGTACATCATAAAGGTATTCTGCATTTTTCTTTCTAATTTTATATCTGTTGGTACTTAATTTATATCAATTTTAGGTCTGCGGTGGAAAGATGACTACAATTTCAAATGAAGAATTATTGTGTGAATCAGACATTGACGTTTTGTCGTCTGTTTATGGGAGCACACAAGGGTGTTAATGAGAAATCAATCGTTTTGGTATTTTTTGCTCTGAGCTTAGGGTTCAAAATAACAGCCGGCTGCGGGCGGCAGCCGGAACTTTTAGCACCCTTGCCAGCGATTTTTCACCGAAGAAGTAGAATTTTATGGAAAATATGATGGTTATTGATCGTCCAGCTGAAATAAAAGTCGCTGTCATGTTATGGTGAACATTTCATATTAGACAATAAAGCAGCTAAGAAATGTTTAAAAAGCTTTTTGAAAACGTAAACGAGTGTAAAGTTTCGAAATTTGAAGCATGCTATAAGGAGGATTTTTCTTTACAGTATTCAGCTTTCTACGTATTTGTTCAAGCGTGAACCATGCAAGTTTGTGTCACACCGTCACATTACCTTGGTTATGTTTCTGCACTTACATATTACCTTAAATCAAGATTGATTTTTGGCCAAATCCTGTTTAATATCGTTTGTAAAGCTTTCTCACGCGTTCAAAGTTAAGTTGGAGCTTGACAGTACGGATTTCCTATAGCTGTGAATGGAGAAGCGCAACAGTTTGTCTAGACAAAGTTGTGTATTTCACACTTGAACAAACACCAAAAAATTGAACTGTTCACTAGGCTGTGTTAGAAAGGGAATTGCTGCAGCAAAACATGTTTATCAAAATAAAGATTCTGACGCTGAAATTTATTATTGACATCTTGTAGAAAAGGTTGTGGTTATTCATTGTGGTGAATAACAATAAAAGCTAAGTTTTTCATTTGTCTCACGATGTAGTCACATGTAGATGACATTATTACTACACGCGCAGGGTCAAAGAGGCAATTCATGTAAGAATTCACCCTAACAACATCAACAGGGATAGTGGAATAGAAGCGTGGATGTCCACGATTAAAAAAAAACACAACAACAGGAGAGTCGTGCAACAGCAGACTGCCAAGGGAGCAAATCACTGAGTGATCAGCAAGGATCAAAATGCACCAATCAGAGCTGTTTGAAAAACAACTAATCACAGCAGAGCATCATGCTTTATAAGATCACACATGACCAGTCGACCTCATCGCCTGAAGAAGACTAGCAGTATGCAGTTGAAATGTCGCGATTTACATCACACGTGACTACATTGTGAGACAAATGAAAAAATTAGCTTTTATTATTATTGACAGTCAGGGAAAAAAATGAGCCTTGACAAAAGCCTACAAATTCACGCTAAAAACTGAAAAATTATTTTGAACTCTGGAGCTTGCAATTTTTACCTTGTTTCATGTCTCCAAGCTTGTCCTCGTACAATAATACTTTTCTCTATTCTTGTTGCTACAGAGATCAGGGTTTAAGATGGATTCAGCTTGATGTGTTACCAGTCCTTTAGAAACAATTTCAATTTTTTTGAAGCCTTATCTTTCCAGGATCAATTATTCTATGATTACAAAAATGTGCATGCATATTCTTTTTTACATAAATGCAGTTTCATCATCTGTTCTAGGAATCTGCAAAACCTTGCATTGGTGGACCTCCAAAAGAGTGCTTTGTTGTTTTCAAAGGGATTCTCAACAGTTTAATTTAAGAACACCATCTAGTGTTTTGTTCAACCCTGCACAAAGTCAGCACCATACCACATCAGAACTAGTTCAATGCATTAAAACATTTCCACCTGGATTACCTTCTTCTTTTTATAAAAATGTCAGAACTTGTTCAAGGCAGTTTGTACGTAGCTTTTGCAGTAAAAGCTCAGGGATTGACCTGCAAAATGAGGCTTCAACATCCCAGAAAAATGACTCTACTTCAAAAATCACAGGAGTTGCCCCAAAACTCAGTCATGTTGACAAGCAAGGTCATGCACAGATGGTTGATGTGGGTAGCAAGACAGAAAGCAGTAGACTTTCAGTGGCAACAGCTAAAGTGTATTTGGGTCAAAAAGCATTTAATCTTGTGAAAGAAAATAAAATCCATAAAGGTGATGTTCTGACAGTAGCACAGTTAGCAGGGATTATGGCGTCTAAGCAAACACCGAATCTAATTCCATTGTGTCACAATATTCACATCACTCATGCAGAGGTCAATCTAGAACTCGATGAAAAAAAGTTGGCAGTGTGTATCACAGGATCCGTGAACTCTGTTGGAAGAACAGGAGTTGAGATGGAATCTCTGACAGCAGTGACTGTTGCAGCTTTGACTGTGTATGACATGTGTAAGGCAGTTTCACGTGAAATTGCAATTTCCGATATCAAGCTTGTGAAGAAAGTTGGAGGAAAAAGTGGTGATTACATTGCAACTTGAAATGCATTCACAGTGCCCTCTCACTACAACAGATTCTCAACAACCATTTGCAACAGAAGATTACAGGAGTAATGTCAAAACATGCTTTACAAAGTTAAAAATGTTGTTTTTTTGTGAGAGTTGTTGTTTCTCTCCTTATTTATCAGAGAGATTCACAGTTATTATTATCACTGATTATTAATTTGGGGCAGGTGGAGTAATTTGTACTTCACCTGGTTTGCATATTGCAAATGAAAATGGATCAACAAAAGAAATAAACAAAAGCCTTGTTTAATAATGATGAAATTATTTTAGGTTAAAGTGATTAAAAACTCGTATGTGTACTTTTCTAAGTGTATTCTCATTTTTCTAGTGACCTTTATTTGCTGTCTGTTTGGAGTCAAAATTCCTGTTGAATTTTTATTTAAATTCTTGTTCTTGCTAATTCAAAGTATTGCTCATTTATTTGTAGGTACAAAGCAATCTTTTTTCTTTTCAATGAAAATTCTAGACAGAAATAATGAGCAAGCAACTTCTCCATAAAGTTTCCTTAATCTTTTGACTCCTTAGAGTGACTGGTATCTCATTTCTCCAAACAACTTCATCATGAATCAAATATCAAGGTCACTAGAAAAAAAAAACTGATTACCACCCTGTAGAAGCTCTGGATTGTTAAACAAATTCTCCTTGTCAGCATCTTAGAAAATGTATTAAGAACAGTATGGAGAATATGCATACTGATCTCAGGGTGTAAAGGGTTTCAAAAAGTGATAAGAAGGGACTTTAATTTGCTGTGGGATGATATCTCGATGTAACACCAAATTCTCTGAACTAAATAGCTGGGAAATGTATAGTAATTAGAAGGGAGAGTTACTTATCAGCCAAAGGGAGTTTAACCCTTTACACCCTAATATCAGTATGCAAACTCTCCATACTATGCTTTATACATTTCCTTAGGTGCTAACAAGGAGAATTTGTTTAACAATCAAGAGCCTCTTCAGTTGGTGATCATCTCCTTTATTCTCATGACCTAAATGTGTGATTCAGGGGAGATGATGTAAGGAGAAATTAGATACTAGTCGCTCTTAGGGGTGAAAGGGTTAAGGGTCAGATGTTTTTTTTTAGAAGCAAATGGCTGGCAGAAATGGTGGATATCTATGTAGGCAAAAATGTTACATTTTTTACAAGGTATTATTATTATTATTATTATTATTATTATTATTGATTAAATCTTCACAAATGGCAGTGAGAGTTCCAATAATTGGCAGAAGATTGCTAATACCTGGCTTTTATTAAATGGAAACTCTGTCAAACAACACATTATCCATCTTGAGAAAAAGCCTACATTTCGCGTGAGTGTATTTTCTTTGAAGATAAAGACGCAAATTTGGGAGAAGTAAAGTGCAGTCTGCTCATACATTTCACCGTCGTTTTGAATTTTAACGGTTCCTTTCATAATACTCCAAAGGTCCTGGTGGATTCAACAGTGAAAGAAAACTCTTCTAAAGGAGTAGAGCTGTACGACTATTTCTTGCGCTTAAACCGCTACGCTCTTAAACGGGCCAAGAAAGTGGACTGATTTCGAAATCATTTTTAGCGTCTGTATTTTTTCCCATATTTCTGTTACGAAATTATCTCCAATGCCGCTTATTACTGAGTGAGCGAAAGCCGAACCATTTTAGCCAGCAGGAAACATGCCAGTAGTTTATCTTCAGTTCTCTTTTAACGTTTTTTTTCTCATGTTAGAGGAGAGCAGATATAATTTATCTTACATTACTGGCATACACCACACAGGTGAATAGTGTTTTATGCCCACGCTGATTGGCTAGTTCAGAAATGATTTGCAAGTACTATTCACGTACATCCGAGCAGCCAAAGAAGACAAAATCGCGCGTCAAAAGTTTAATTTCCCACCATTTTACAGTATATTGTTTGGAAAATAATAATTTTTTGGTTTCTGTGTGGTATTTACTAAAATAATTATACACCTCAGTGTCGGTGAAAGTGGTGTATATTTACCCTGGCGATTCGCAGCTTGGTAAATATCCACCACTATTCACCTCCACTTCGGTGAATAATTGTCTATTATTATAGCTTATCTCATGGGTGAGATATTGAGGGGATCTTTAGAAATATGCATTAAGGTACTCTCTCGCGTCATAACAGCATGCACCTGGAAGTACATCCGTCATGTAAGATATACTGTATTTCATAGACCACCACCCACTTTAGAAGTCAGAAGCTGTCGAGTGAAAGAACGCGCTGAAATTAGACGCATTTCAAAAGGCTGTAACATGCGAGAAATTGTGCACATCCAGGCTGGCCAATGCGGAAATCAGATTGGCGCAAAGGTAAAATTTCATGTAAAATATATATTTTTCTTTTCCTCACGAAATTCATTCGACCGGTTGATGGGAATTTTGTGATTGAAACCCAGTATTTATTTCCGGATCGATTTCAAAGTTAAACTCGCGCAGTTTTTTGTAAATGCCGTTCCTAATTTTGTTGTACATATTATACAACAGCAAAGGGTATATAAATCTCGTCATAAATAAAATTTTTTGGTCGATAGTAAGCCTATGAAATGTCATACAGAAACTGACTTCATATGTAAATTTCACCACAGAAAGTGATTGGTTACTCTATGACATCTTTCACTGCAAGCATACATTTTCAAATTCGATACAAGTAATTGTTCATCTCAGACGAATTTGTAAAAATAACAAGAATCGGGAAAAGCTCCTTTTTTTCTTTTTCAGTTGCCTCTTTCTTGACTGTTTATCTCGCTACTAAATTTTTTACCGTATTGACCGAGATAGATGCCTTTATGTTTATTTCAGTTTTACCACACCCATAAAATATGTTCTTCGAAAAAATAATTAATCAATAAAAATATTTTTATCATACAGTCGAAATTTCACAATTTTTTTCCCCATACTTTGATTCAGTACTACTTCCATATTGTAATTTTTCTTGCTGAGTACGTAATTTTAAACCTGTTTGTTCTCACTCTCCATTGAAATAAGTTATGTATCTGAAGAATAAAAGCAAATAATACTAAATTTGAGGATTTTGCGAACATGCTTTAATAATGGTTGCGACAACCAAACGAAACTTTCAATTTGAGCTAATGTATAATTTTGCATTTAATCTTGCGTTCTAGATTTGAGTACCACGATTAACAAAAGAAAAAGCATTATCATAACTTCACGTTTTGTTTTTCTTCAGCTGGAATTGACATCGTTGTTGAAGCCTTGAAAATGAAATGTTTCTTTTTAAAATCAACAAACCAGCTTTGATCTTGCAGGGCTCGCATGATATCTTCCGTAAATGACTCGCGCCGTATATTTTTCAGTTTTGGGAAGTGATTTCTGAGGAGCATGGAGTAGATCCAACTGGATCTTACAGCGGGGACTCGCAAACACAACTCGACAAAATTGACGTTTACTACAACGACGCCACAGGTAAAAGTACCAATTAAAAAACATGAAAAATTTAGAATCTTTTGTATAAATGGGAGTAGAGATTATGTAGAATTTCTTTAGTTAAATCCCACCGCACTGAATGAATTTTACCTATAACAACAAATGAGACTTTTGAAGGCTTCCGAAGTCTGAATCCTTTCTTATCTGCCTTGGATCTGTTTCGAATGAAATTCTGATTTTGTTCTCTTATACAATATAAATAATAACAGGTTGCCAAAGTTACTTCAGGATTTTCTTTATTTCAGCTTTCAATTGTTCTCAATCATTTATTTATGGTCACGTTTTAAATCAATTACCCCTGAAAAGAAATTTTAAACGTCGGAAACTCATTTACTTCTCATTAATTATTTTCCATCTTTTTCTTCAATACAAGCGTGCATAGCATAGATATATCTCCCTGATTGATTTCTCGGTCTAGTCCTCTCATTACATATGCAATTTTCGCTGAATCTTTGAAACAAAGAAATATTACATTCTGAAGCTTTTGTTTATTTTAGATGTGAAAAAAGACTCTTAAAGGTCGCTTGTTGTTCCCTTTAGATTTAAAATTTTATAAATTCACGGCTATGTTTGTTTTTATCGAAATCCCTTTAAAAGCCGAAACATTCCCAAATGAATTTATTTGGCAAACATTTAACATTTCATCGAAATGTCACTGGTCAGCTCTTAATCATATCCTGTTTTCTTTGTCTATTACTCTAAGCATTCTATCATTAACACAGCAGGTGTCGGTCTTACATCAAAACTTATTCGCTTTTCAGGAGGGAAATATGTCCCTAGAGCGATTCTCGTCGACTTGGAGCCCGGCACTATGGATTCTGTGCGGTCTGGAGTGTATGGACAGCTTTTCCGACCTGACAATTTCGTTTTCGGTGCGGATTTTGTTTTCTCTGAAATTATTTCGCCTCCTGTGAGGTCTTATTTTTTATTCAAATTATTTACAAGCCATCACATGTATCACCTTTTATTTATTTATACCATAAAATTGTTGTAAGTCGCTAAAGCTTAAATGCGAAGAAAAATGCGTTGTCGTACTGGAAGAGATGAAAATTATTTTTTTATATTTCTAAGTGATGCTGTAAGTCAAAACATAAATTCTCACTACGATCGCTGTATTTTTCTTTGGATGTTATTTTGGAGAATTTTCAATCACGTTGGGTAAATAATTCAAGTGATACATTTAAAGACTTTAAGTTTTTGTTGTAGACGAAATAAGCGAAAGTTTTTTGGTTGGGGGCAAAATCGTCCATGAAAGTTTTATTACTTGATGAGGAAAAATGAATTTCAAAAAAGCTTAAATGATGGCCACAAAGTCTAGTGGAGAAAATTTCATTTCTAATTGTTTTTTTTCTTCTGTTTTTTGTTCAGTTTTGATTTTGCCGTCGCTGCTAGTATTTGTCGTCCTCGCTAGCTGTTTTATTTATTTTTTAATTATTTAGAAGAGTTATTTAAAACTTGGTCCCATTCTTCCGTAGGTCAAAGTGGCGCGGGAAACAACTGGGCCAAGGGTCATTACACAGAGGGAGCCGAGCTAGTGGAATCAGTTTTGGACGTGGTCCGTAAGGAGACTGAAAGCTGCGACTGCCTTCAGGGCTTTCAGCTGACTCACTCACTAGGAGGGGGAACTGGGTCGGGCATGGGTACATTGCTCATATCTAAGATCCGCGAGGAGTACCCGGACAGGATCATGAACTCGTTCAGCGTTGTACCCTCTCCAAAGGTACGCGTAGGAAGTGTATTATTTTCGCGCACGCCATTTTTTTTCCCTTCCATTTTTTTTCTCATCCCACTGATTGAAAACCTTGATCAGAGTGCTAAATACTTGAGTAGCTGGACTTCTACCCTTGTTTGTGCTCAGTGACCATTATATTTGGTCGGGCGGTTGTCTCTATATGCGCAAGATCGACGTAACACCATCAACAACCGATGAAATGGTAAAAAAAAAAAAAAACCAAACGAAAGCGTAACCACCGGTCAAAATTTAATAGTAACAGGGTGCCCTTCCATGATCGACAACCTTATATAAAACTTCTTTAGATGAACTATAAAGACAACTGGAAAACTAGATTAATTTTGTTGAATGCGAACATTCAAGACAGCTCCTTCTTTTTAGTTCTTCCAAACGCCATAGTCTCAATTTGAACCAAAGTTTATTGAGATACAACTAACAACAAAGGCTACAGCGATTACTAATCTATGATCACAGATATCTTGGACGTGTTGAACTGAAGACATGACCTTTTAGCATGTCGATCTATCACAGTTTTCTCTCGCAGATCACGAACAAACCTGTGCGCAGGGGCTTAAGGGCACGAGATAGTGGTACGCCTCCAGCTTTGTCTTATCTTTACTTCCCTGTAAATGGAATCCTGGCGGCAGCCTCGGCGGGGATTCCTTTGATTTCACACATTTGAGCTCCCAGTGATTTTATATTCCCGATCTCTCTATGATTTCATACTCTTGGGATTCTCTGTTTTAGTTTTTTCTTTAACACTCTTGGGCTTCCTGTGATCTTACGCTAATGACCCCCCCTGCGACTTCACACTATGTTATTTTTCATTCCTACGCTCTAGTAATCTCAACCTCTTTTATCAGAATTTCATATCTTATCGTTTTCCCTTTACAGGTTTCGGACACAGTCGTGGAGCCTTATAACGCTACACTGTCAGTGCATCAACTCGTTGAAAACACCGATGAAACTTACTGTATCGATAACGAGGCCCTGTACGACATCTGCTTTCGAACCCTCCGACTTGCCAATCCTACATACGGGGATTTGAACCATCTGGTGTCAGCAACAATGAGCGGTGTAACAACGTGTCTGCGGTTTCCTGGACAGGTTGGTCAGCGTCACAGATCCGAGTATTTTGTTTTAATGTTTCAAATGTTGATGGAGAAAGATGTAACAGGAAACTTCTTGTACATTTTCGAATCTGACAGTGTTAAAGCAAAGAGATTAAGTTCTTTTGTCCAATCTATGAATGCAAATTGGTAGATTACAAAATAATCTACGGAATTTTATATGTTTCTGCTTCGCCAATTCTTCCTTTAAATTTTAAGTTTTGCTTCCGTGGTCATCTTATTCGGCGCTTGTACTCCACTGAAGCATTCCCACACCACGGATAATACGTAAAGAAAATTGTAAGCCTGGGACAAGGGAAAAAAAAATTTGAGCCTCCCCTTCCATCCCGACAGAAATCGAACCCCGGAAATTGACCAATGTGTCCTGATGCTCTACCAGTAAGCGACAGAGTTTTCGATGGTGAGCTACATCAGATACTAGTAGCATTATTTCAAGTGGGCCAGTTTGCAGGGTTCCACTCTCTTGGCTTGAGATTCTCTTGATATGGAGTAATTCAAGTTTTCCGCAATGCATATCACCGATTAATCATTCAATTTTTAAGTAAGTAAAATTTCTAACCTTGCGCTCATTTTAGTTGAATGCTGACCTGAGAAAGCTGGCGGTCAACATGGTCCCATTCCCCCGCCTTCATTTCTTCATGCCAGGGTTTGCACCGCTGACCAGTCGCGGTTCACAGCAGTACCGTGCCCTTACTGTACCGGAACTGACCCAGCAGATGTTTGATAGCAAGAACATGATGGCTGCTTGTGATCCCAGGCATGGCCGTTATCTCACCGTAGCAGCAGTGTTCCGAGGCAAGATGTCCATGAAGGAAGTGGATGAACAAATGTTGAACGTCCAGAACAAGAACAGGTTTGTGGTGGAGAGCCATTGTTATCGAGAAATAGCTATGCTATTCCTTTTATTTTCTCTCGTATTTTTATGAACACATGTAAACAACATTGTACATTAAGGAACAGTCATTATGTTCATCGCATTTTTTTTTCCTTTTTTTTTTGGAGGAGGGGGGGTCGGAGGATTTTTTAGGTCACGATAAAACTTAATTGATTCCCCAATAAGGCTTTGTAACCTCGTTACTATCCCCCCCTCATCGGCAGTTAATTTAACCCCCCCCCCATCCCCCCGTTTATACTCTGTTGGCGACTACTGATCCCCCTTTTGTTCTCCCTGAAAACCATGTGATCTCCCCAAAAATTCACTGAACATCCCCCCCCACGATGGTAACTGGTCCCCAGTTCATTCTCACAGTGCCTCTCTCCACCCCCGTGGGTACAGATGAAGAGTCAGGGGAACTTAAAGACTTGCTAGGGGCGGGGTTAAAAGAGATAGGGACTGCCTAAAAAGATTAGAATTTCGTTCGGGCTGATAAGATATACCTCAAGACACTTCGTGCAATTGAAGCTTTGGGATAAGCTCCGGCAGATATGACTCAACTCTCCTTTGATCCGATTTGGGAGTATCTGATGGAAGATATATTTTTTTTTTCTTGGTATCTTTCTTCCTAGTTCATACTTTGTTGAGTGGATTCCGAACAACGTCAAGACTGCTGTTTGTGATGTTCCTCCTCGCGGGCTCAAGATGTCCTCCACGTTCATTGGCAACAGTACTGCGATCCAGGAGCTGTTTAAAAGAATCGGAGAACAGTTCACTGCTATGTTCAGGCGCAAAGCTTTCTTGCATTGGTACACAGGAGAAGGGATGGACGAGATGGAATTTACTGAGGTAAGAGGGAGGGGAGTGAAGTGGGGTTTGAGGCTTAGAATTTCTTCCAGTATGCCTCTATGGTTTGGTTTCTTAGTGAAGAATATAAAGAGTTCACGAGTGGGCCGCTGCCATAAATGTAAATAGTATTTAATTGATCCGGAATTAAAAGGATGTTCTTTACTTCACTCTGTGATTGGTAACGGAATCTGGAACCTCGTGGTTAATTATGGTAGAGCACTTGACGTATTTTACGAACCAGTGAAAATAATGGTGTATCTGAAGTTAATCCTGTTTAAGCATATCAAGGAGAAAAAAAACAAAACAAACAAGAAAAAATTTTCCGCATCGTCATTTCTTTGTTAGCACGGATGAGATTTATGCCATTTAATTTATAAAAGCGCATAATTGGCATCGAGAAGTGGTTTCCTTGAAATGTAGTTGTCGTTGCAAATATAAGCGGAGGTCAGACGCGCGATTTAAATACTAAAAATTCCACCGGAAGTGAACGTGTGCAGATGTGGCAGCCGTGATCGTATAGTGGTTAGTACATTGCGTTGTGGCCGCAATAACCCAGGTTCGAATCCTGGTCACGGCACTCTACGAAATTTTTTTCCTATCTCCGGTTTTTTTCTTTCTTTCTTTTTATTTTCTGTTTATCTTTTATAATTGGTCTGTGCAATTTACGTTTGTTACTTACGATCCGTTTTGCTATTCGCTTTTAGCATCCCGAATCATTCCTTTTGGTTTATTCTTTATTTACTCTTCCTTTTTCAGTTCCCTAGTCATAGAAACTATTATTTTAAGATTTCCCTCTGATTAAAAGGTTCCCTATGACGATGAATGACTCAAAATACGAAAATATACCCATCTAACCTGACAAACCTCCTCTCTCAATTTTTAGGCCGAGTCCAACATGAATGACCTAGTGTCTGAGTACCAGCAGTACCAGGACGCCACGGCCGAGGAGGAAGGAGAATACGACGAGGACGAAGGCGACGACGAAGAGGAAGCCGAGTAAATATCGACTCTACATCGATTTGAGTAACGCTGACATGCAAAAACTTCTTTAAGATTTAAGCGGAAGAAATCTCTTTATAGCGCTTGCGAGTTCTGTTTGCTCGCACTCTAGCCTGTTTGTACACTGGCCTACATGTAGTCGTACCCTCCCCTCCAAGAAGAACGTTTCTCCTTAGGGGGGGGGGGTGCGGCTACACGTAGGCTAGTAGTATTCTTGATCTCACTTTTTTGACCCTTTAACTCCCATCAGTGACCGGTGACCGCGACAGAAATTCTCCTTAAAATATCAATACAGTATCAAGCAGACAAGTTAGTGAAAATAAAGAAAAATATCAGTTAGGGGATAATGAGTTGATCCAATACCAAATTCTCCATACTAAAATCACGAGAGCTGTATGAAAAAAAGTAAGGAGAATTACTGATGAGATCTTGGGAGTTAAAGGGTAAATGCCTCAATCAGTCTTTGATAAAAAGATTGTCTATTGGTATTGTTTTTATTGAGGTTGTTGTTGCTAACAATTCCCTAACTTAAACTTAACTTTAAAGCCCTAATTTTAATTGACAAAATGACAAATGGTGTCTTAAAGATTTGTAGAATCAGTGCTCAGCTCTAACAATTGATTTTTTAAATTTCTTAATTAAGATGGGAATCGTCTAATAAAATAGAAGAGACACTAATTAGGAATTTCGATACGGGAAGTAAATCTTCAATTTAGATCAACAAGCTAGGGTCTGAATTTATCAGAACTAACACGAATATGACTATGATCATGATTATTTTTTGTGAGATTTAAATTATCTCTTTGATCGAAAATAGCTTTCTCTTGACTTCTTGAAGAAAACAAGATTAAAGGAATCAAAGTTTTAAGCATCAGGAAGGTTTGTCTGAAGTCCATGTGTGCATTAAATTCGTCACGCCACGCCACGATCAATGCCAATTTTTTTGTCCCAACAGTGAGGCGAAATGAAACAATTTTGGATTAAACCTAATACACAATTCCCTCTTAAGTACCAGTTTGTTCCCTATAATCCTATGAAACAAGCTTTTTTGGTTTTGCACGAGCCACTGCCTTTTCTCGTTTTGCACGTACCACTGCCTTTCAAGTTTTCTTTTGCACGTGCTGAATTATGCAAATTAAAAACTGTGCGGTGTGAACAGCGCGCAGTTTGGTGCTAAAACGGAGAATCTTCAGTGATAAATTATTTGGGCTACTCAAAGTTAATGAAACCGGAGATTTCATACAGATGTAAGTACAAACTATTTTTTTTCTCACTGACATCCCCAGCGCCCCGGTGTGGTCGCTCATCCATTCGCACAATAGCAGTTTCAGACGTAAACAAGTTACCTTTATTTTAAAATTCGATTTTATTCACATACCAAAACCGTACACAATATATTTTTATAAACTCCGGAGGACGTGTATGGGTAAAAATTACAAATTTTTGTAATTACACCCATTTATTTGACAGGTTGGAAAGTTTAAAAAATCTTTCCAGCTAGAGCTTTGTAAAGAGAAATTACCTCAGTTTTCCATTTAAAGATCGTCCTGAAAAAGCCTAAATAGTAGTTCATCTAATGTTAAATTACCTTTCTACATTAAGGTCGCTCATTTTGAACGATCCTCCTTGCACTTAAGATCGACTCTACATTTTTAAATACATTCGAGTTTATTCAGGCTTACAGTATATTAATTTACACTTCGTGGAATCGTTACTCGTAAACCAAGGTACATTTCGAAACTATTGTTTATATCTATGAAATTCACCAAAATCTTTAAGTATTCTTCCCTTTCGTCAACTTGATCCTTATTCGTAAATAATATTTAAAAATTGAAAAGCGGTCGTTTGTCGAACTTTCTCTTAACAAGTAGAGTTTATTAACGTACGTCTGGCTGAGATAAGCCCTTTGTAACACACTGACAACAAAGCAATCACGCGTGCCGCTGCAATCCAACATTACAAAGTACCTATATGGCTGCTATGCGATAAAACGAGGTTTATTTTCAACTGGAAAAAGCCATTTATCTCCAAGACTGATGCGAGTAAAACAATTTTTCAATATTTCTGTTTTCAGGTAAATCTTTCGCCCCGGGATTTTGCAAATTTCTTTTTTGGCGGTACCAAAATGTCTTTTGTTGCAAGTAAATGGCCAACATTGTATTCTGCTGACTTTGAAGAGTCTGAAATCATTAACGCATGAACTACCAAACAAACGGAGTTCTCTGACTTGTCAATAAACGTTCTCTCTATAGGGAAAAATTATAATATTACTTTCACATAAATGTCAAAAATATACTTCTGTTTGAAATGTATAAATACCGTAATAAGGCTAACAAAGAAATATAAAATAACTTAGCTCTTTGATAATGAAAATATCTCTAGAAAATTATGACAATGCTGGCATTCTTTTTGTGTGATCTTGTCGATACTTAGGTGAGAGATATGAAACTAGTTTCCATTGGGAATAGTAACTACGCCGGCCAAATGTTTTTCCTAACCAAACGATGGTGGATCCAAGTTAAAACATACTATAAAATACACGCTTATATCATTATACAATACAAAATGTCTTGATGACGTCAACAGTTTCACACTTGAGTGGTCCGTTTATCGAATGACGTCACCATCATGATACTTGACTTGCAGTCTGTAATTCGCTTCTGGAGGTTATTGTTTTCCACTTCTAACGCATCTATAAAACGTGGATCCTCCCAATTGAGTTCTTTCTCGGCTCTCACTGCAAGACAACGAAACATTGAAGTTGTAACCACAGTACACAAGTATGTACCAATAAAAGTTGAACGACAAAGTTTGGTTTTCCAAACCTAACTGCTAAATTTAAGCAATTCCAGCGAAAGACGAGTTATTGAGCTTAGGTTAAGAAATAATCTTCTCTTCTTCGTTACAATACATGAAATGATTCAGTTTCATCGTGATTTTGTTAAGCAAGACCATAGCTAACTAACAGATATCTAGAAAATTTTTGGTTATACCGTACATTGATTGCTAAAGAAAACTTGCGCCACTCTTGAAACCAATCAAATGCAAAGCTTAAATCAAACGTAATGTGGTCACCCACGTTTTCCCGCGCTTTAAGTAGCTTGCCTATTTTTACTTTGTTTCCTTATTGGTCAATGGTGACCTTTCTTCCGATTGGCCATTGTAATAACTTTGGCGAAGGTTTACCTTCACGTGATAGAAAACAATCCACCTATATTCAGTTTCCGGGCTACAGCAGCTTTCGTTATCAAATTTGCTTTGCTAACGGAGTCAGTGTCAGTGTATAATCGGTGGCGTGTCCTTGAGCTATAAGTTGCAAATAGGAGTTAGCCCCTTATTTTTCAATTTAGAGGGAAAACTTACGTCCAAAGCTCCATCTCTGGTGTTCATCGAGCAATCGATTCTTGGCCGCTGAGAATTCTTCCTTCAAATGTCGCTGTCTCTGTCTCAGGGATGCAATGCGGGTTTTTCTCTGTTCAGAATCTTTCCACTAATGAACAAAAGGAAACGTTATTGGATAAGTATATAAGAGAAAGCCGACCCGACAGACCAGAAGTAAACGAACGAATGGTAACGAACACACGAGCAAACAAACGAACAGACATGAACGCAAAAAAAAAAACGAACCAACAAACACGAACGCACGAACAAACGAACGAACAGACACGAACGCACAAGCGAACGAACCAACGGTCACGAACGCACGAACGAACGAACGAACGAACTTTGGTACGAAGGAGTGAGCAACTGATAACGACAGAATCATATAACTAACAAATTAAGTCGAAGAAACGGAAGTAATAAATAGTTTATACCTGAAAGTTAGGTTCCATAGCTTGTTGTAATTTTTCGATGTCATCGACTTCGTAAACCTTGATCTGAACCGGCTCCAATGACTTCCTCGAAAACCAACGCCTAGGAGAATATTTTCGTGCACTGGATCCTGGGGAAGCAGAACGACTTCTACCTAAATAATGGTGATAAAAATATAATGTTAACAATATTAATAAGGTCTATGACGATTTTCCTGCTAGCAATTTAAGGTGCGGAGGTGTACGGAATTACAGAGCAGTTTTCTTAGAGGGATTAAACCTTTCCGAAACTTTGTCAGGTCAAGCTAAACAAATATTTTCAAACGGCGTATCCAAATAAAATCCACGTTGTTATTGGTTCTGTTCAGCTTTGTTCTACTATTGGTCGAGAAAATTGGTACCACCCCTCAGTTTACCAATCAGAAGTAAATCTAAAGCCAATCAAAACTTGTTTATTCGCGTTTTCTAGCGCTTTAGGAAGTTTGCTTGTATTTGCTTCAATCTTACATGGATTTTGACAATCAGCTTTGCCCTAATTTGCGGATGTGAAAACTCTTTATTCCGATTTCACGACAGTCAGTCGGCATGAAGATCCCTCAAGTGGATTCGATACCCAATAAATACCTATCAGAAATTAATGAGAGAGCTCCCAACCAAGTTTGAAAATATAAAAACATCTTATTTCGTACCGTTGCTTAGCAACCTTCGACACTATACCGCGACTTCTCACCTTTTCGTTTCCCACGACTCAGACCTTTTTCACTGCAACTGTCACTTGAGGCGTGACTTGCATCGTTGCGCATGCTCTCGTAGCCACTGCTGCTGGCTGCATCGGATCGAGAAGATACTGAAGGAATAAGGAAAAAAGAGAACGAAAAAATAAGTTTCCTTTTCTCTTTTATTTCAATTCGATTAAAACGCAAAGCAATTTGTGTGAAGTAGAAATTATTGTGTATAGACTGTTACAAAACCAATTTTACGACAAAAACTTCATTTTAAGAGCAAAACTTGCCAATTGATCGAGGTTCATGTAAGGATTGATATGCTTTTCATAATTTTAAGTCCTTTACACTTACACGACTTGAGTCTCTTCAGCGACCGACTTCGTCCGCGAGGTCCTGGGGAATCTCCAATGCTACTGTCGCTAGCGTGACCGCTGCTGTAGCTACTGCGGTCTCGTCTGAAAGAAAATATGGCAACCATTAGAAGTTAATTAATGATTAATAAACTAAATGTTTCAAAAATACAGAAAGTCAATTGTTAGTTGCTCATAATAAAACGATTGACAGTTGCCTTATCGCCAACTTTTGAGAGAAGAGACCAATAGGTAATTTCTCCCCACACTTTTAATACATTTTCAAGAAGAAAGTGTTGAAAACAAAGAAAAATATCAACCAAGAGATATTATTGCTTGATGTAATAACAGATTCTCAGAGCTAAAATTATAGGGAATGTATGGTGGATAGTGTGGGTAATTGACAAATAGATCTTAGAGGTGAGAGGGTTGACAAGGACACCATGAAACAATTAATGACTGATGAAAATGCACGGCAATGCTACCGTACTGTTTCACTCCGCTTTGTGATTTTCCGTCTCGGTCGTTTGTTTTTCTTTATTTTTGGAAAACTTGCGTCAATTTCTCAACCAATCAGACTCAAAACCAAAATTTGGCCGCAAGTTGGCCAAGCATGATTTTGCGCGGTTTCCTCCACCTTTTGTTTTTGAAGCTTGCCTTAATGCCTTCCTTAGTTCCTTGCCTAAAGGCCACGCTATATAATTCCTAGTTATGGTTCTCACCCGAAAAATTTAAACCTCCTTGTCTTTTCGTTCCTCGATCCTACTGCAAAAGGTGTTGAGGGCGCTGGCATTTCGTCTGCTGTCAGATCTCCAGTTGATACACGGGCTCATTGGCTACCCAAACACGTCTGTGCTTTCTGTTCTAATGCTGTTATACCATCCTCCGTGCTAGATGACATCAGCGCCAGAGTTGATGCGTTTGGTGTTTCTGCACTCGTGTGTAAACGTGGCCACAAATCTCCA
The DNA here is from genome assembly GCF_036669915.1 of Pocillopora verrucosa. NCBI lineage: Eukaryota > Metazoa > Cnidaria > Anthozoa > Scleractinia > Pocilloporidae > Pocillopora > Pocillopora verrucosa. Next base: position 12,425,387 of record NC_089324.1, on the reverse strand, counting down.
GATAAGCGGTATTGACGGGTTCGCCGCTCCAACATGAGTGCCGTCTGCACTAGGACGCGGTGGGACGCGGTTGCATCGCAGCAAGGTATTGTCGCCACGAACTCAACAGATAATCGGTAAACGATACGCGGTGGTGCGCAGCGGTCGTGAAAACGCGCGATGAATTGTTCTTGTGGCGCATAAGGTGTCTCGGGCTGAAGTGAATGCACTGTATGATCGGTCGTTCAACAGTTATTGAAATGGTGTTATTAGGCTTGGGAACCAAAATATTAGAAGACTGTTTGTCTTTGGTGGAGGGCTATCAGGTTTCTCAAATTCGGCGTCTGACATCTCCGAGCCACAATATGTGAGTTTTACAAAACTTGATACAGAGCTGATAGAGGTTCTGTCGCTTCTTCTGGTTGGACTGTTTCCTGCTCTGACAAAGTGTTCAACTCTGCCGCTATCTTTCCGGGAGATTCTCTTGAGAAGGAAGAAGTAAAAATATCCGAGTCTCCATATCGCAATTCTCTATAACGCAAGGCGGTTCGAGATTTCTGGTGTGTGGAAATTGTTATGTTCGTCCTCGCTTCCAAGAAAAGTAACGCTTGTTTTCACATTACCAACAGAGAGATGAAAGCCTCTGGTTTGCCGGATCAAAATGTGATCTAGCGGCGGCTCCGACTCGGCGGCACCACGGCTCGTCTTAGCCGTCATCGAACTGTCACTAGACTCGTCCTCATCCTTCGCTCTGCAGCGATAAGGTGCGTAGTCGATGTCATAATCTTTTTCGCCCTTATACCGCAACTTGGGACTAGAAATAAGTCTCGCAGTTTCAGTGCACATGCGTTTCTGCGGAACAATGAGGAGGCAGAAGCTATCGTTACCCGAGGATCGCCCGAAGCCAGCGGAATGAATACGTCGGTTTGGCTTCGGGCGCGGGCGCGATACTCGGGATGCTGAGGGGGCTGGGCGAGCGTTAGCGCGAAGAGATTTTCCCCTTCGCATTCTCTTAGTTGTTCGGCGACGAATTTTGAAGAAGCGAGCGAAGGTCCCCTTTGGTAGTTGTATTCGTGATGTCTTTCATAGGAATGTTCTCTTTGTCTCCTTCCACACGAATAGTTGTGTTCCCATCGTCGATTTCAACACTGACGATGCTGTAACTGCAACTGGCTCGGTTTTTCCCAAAATTCGCCGAAGCCTGATTCAGATTGGACTCAACCGACGGAAATTCTGGTATCGGAGAAAGTGTTTTACTTTTAAAAGACTTCGACACTTGAATATCCTCGAGTTCATCCTCGGTGGAGGACGACTGGGGTGAAGGAACGAGGCGGTAGAACATTTTCATCGGTGTTCCGAACGTGTAACTGCGTGTTGCATCTGTATCGGACTCCGCCGAACTTTCGTCCGAACTCGGCCGATGGGTCTGTTTTTGCGGCACGACTTTCTCGACCACAGGCTCAGTGCATCCTTCGTCTATATCCTGCAAGCTTTCTTCGAGCTCTGGGAAAAGAACATCATTTTCACTTCCAGTGAAGTTTCTTTCTAAATGTGAATCAACGTCGATATCATATTCTTCCTCTTCGCAAAACGCCTCAGCTATGATCGCATCGTCGGCGAGTTGTTTTCCCCAATCGAGTTCGGTGTCGTCGTAGGAGAAATCGTCGGAGCTCGCCTCTCGGGTCTCCTCAAGGACGTAACACAGGTCGGGCGTGTCCGAAACCGGTGAGTGAGGTTGACAGTTTTCAATAAGTTCTGCAGTTGTGTCGCCACTTGCTTGATTAGCCTTACCCTCGAAATGATGCAAAACTTCGTCATCACAGACATCTCGTTCAAAATCGAGCGAAGTCGTGGAGACGTTTGCAGTGTTAAAATGATGGTGTGTGATGCCATCTTGCCTGGACATTTCGTAGTCATACAAATCCTGCTCAGCATCGAGCGACTCCATCGATTTCGATTGGATTTCGTTCACAGCTTCGCATGTTAAGAAGGAGAACGATGGCGCTTTGGCCATAACGATACTCTCCGCGTCCGAAGACTCACTTGATGTCTCCGGACTCATAACCCGCGTTCTCAGCTTAGCATCCTCGCCTGGAAAGCTTTGCACCGGAATGACAACAGTGCTGTTACGAGAATTCATACTTTCATCAATGTCTAAGTTGGGACTCAATCCAGATGGAATGATCAGTGTGTTGACGGCTGTGGCTGTTATCGCAGATATTTCCTTGACAACAGGGTTCTTAAAAGTGTCGCTTTCTTGCCTCTTGCTCCTTTTCACGGAGCCTTTGTGCGATGAATCCGAAAGACTGGAAGAACTTCCTTTTTTTTCTAAAAGTCTCTTGCGGCTCGATGCCCGGCTTTCGGGTATGACCTCGATTTCTGTTTCGTAACACGATTCCTCGGTGTATTCCTCGCTAAATTCCCTTCCTTCTCCTTCTTCTCGTTCAGAAAAGATTTCTTCCTTTCCTCTGTCCTCGTAAAGACTACTGCTATCCTCGCTGCCTTCGATCTCACGTTTCAACCCGACGTCTTCGTCGTTATCCTCCGCTTCTCCGTTCTCGATCGCTTCGAGTTTCCGCACTAGGGACCTTGTGCTGCTGGACACACTTGATTTCCTAATTGGGAGCCTTGTCGGTGGGCCTTCGTTGTCTGTGAGGTCCCGGTCACTTATGGCTCCGTCGGGACCCACGTAAATTACAGTATCACACGACTCTTCGCCTGTGCTCGAATTGTAGTCGGAACTACCCGGCTCGCCGATCGGGCAATCTTCACGGAGTTTCTCGTTTAAAGCTGTGGTCCGAAGCCTCGGTTCGGCTGTCCGAAGTCTTGGTTACGGATTCGGGCTTCGTCGCAAGAACTTTCTCCGCCGGATGAGCTTGTACTCGATCCCTGAAAAAAAGAGCAAAATAAATCAAACTTGGAGAATCAAAACAACGGAACAGATAAAAGAAACAAACAAATAAACAAAGCTATTCAGATATCTTCTTTTCAGATTTTTGAGATAGTTTTTCGAGTGACATTGTTTCACATAACTATTAACTGTTACCCGATACCTAAAAAATTAGAAATGAGTTACACGAAACAAAACAAAATATTGTCGATAAAACAATCTAGTTCATTCCTTTAAAGAATATTACACAAATTGGAGTTCATTGGAAAATTTTTAAAGTTCCTCGAGTATACCAGCTTTGATTAAATGTACACTTTGCTTTTATATGACATGGAAATCAGTTGACAGCGTGCGGCTTCCAGAATGTTCAAAAGTTCGAGTTCGGAAAAAAAAAAGAGAAGAACAGAAAGCTTTTATTTGATATGTTCTCTATTGTACTAAGTTTAGATCAAGTTTCACATAATCGTATAATTTTAGTATTACTGTATGCTGCACATGTGATGAAACTTGTTATGTATTCTCCAACACGATATAACTTAGTTACTTATTGATGAGTCATGAATGATCAAAGAATGGGATAGATTTCGCTATCCTTGTTCAAAAATGTTATTTGCTGCATTGCAAGCAACTTTCGGCTTTTCTCAAAGCAATTTTATAAATTAGAATCGGTAGATCTTATCATATAAGAACAGGTATTAGCTTGAGTGTGTTTTTACATGTGACCTAAATGTATAACTAACAGTTATTGTTTTGAGGGAAGAAACTGTGTGTGCCGAGAAATGTTTTTTCCAACAAACGACAGCGTTAGATTATTGTGTAACTCATGCGGTTCTCGACGTGGCTACGAATTTCTTCAAAATTGAGACAGTTTATAGAAACAACAGGGCATAAGAACTCAAGCCGAGAATTAAGTGTTTTCTCGCCCCGGGGGTGAACTTAAGAAAGAAAACAACTTTGATGTAAATCTAATATTTAAGAAGGATTACATGAAAAAACTACAAAGGTCTTGAGACTTCATAAGTGTGCTGAAAATGCTGAACGGCTTCGTTTGAAACTCAATGTCAACCACGTTTAATTATTTTCCACGTTTTGCTTAATGGATGTATTGAATACTTGCTTCACAAAACGTTTTTAAATTTTCTCCACAGGACGTCTTGCACGCAAACTTAATGCATCTTTGAAGAATGTGTTGGCACTGAATTTCATTTCAAACTCTTAAAATGGATCGGCATTTGAATTTCTTATATCAAATTTTGTAATATTTCGCGACAACGGGCGAAAAAGGCATTTTTCTCCGTACCCGTTCATCAAGATTAGCAACAGTTTAATTCACATCGTGATCGCTGAGGTTTTAATCTGATATCTTATCAGCGAGTTAATAACCTTCGAGAGAAATCAAGTAATTTGCTGTCATTTGTCCTCTGTTCGGAATTGGCAAAATTTGGACGAGAATTTTCGGACAACTCAAGAAGAACAAAATCGCTAGTTTTCAAGAGATGCGTTTTGCGTTTATTCAAAAGCTTTACCAAAGTTTCCTTCTGTTCACGAAGAAACACTTGATAAGATAATCGCATTAGGAACAAAGGCATAATACGTTCCACGAATTTGCTACAGGTTGCCTAATTACAACCAATTTGAATTTAAAGTCGCTCCCATTTGATTTTGCAGATTAAAATCTTCAAGATTCCTTGAATAAGTTGTTTTAAGTATCTCTTTCTCCCGCTGGTTCGAAGACTTCAGTTTGATAAAAAAATGAATACAAGATTTAGTCAGCTTTGCAGTCGCTGTCCACGTTACTTCCTACCTAAGGAACTTAAACACTGTACTTTACATATGATATCTTAGGTTTGTCGTGATACACAAACAACGTTGTAAAAACGAACTCTCTTGATGCACAGACTTCAGTATAGGTCTAAATTGTACCAAAACAATCCACCACGGGAGAACAGAACATAAATAGAACATCTATGGGATTTCAAATTATGTTTGTGCCACAAAACCACATTTCGTGTAATGCAATAATGTTACAGTCATGTTAACACTTTTCTGAGCAGAAAATGGACAAATTTCATTTCATTTCACCAAAGGAAGGCGAGTAATGACCGCTGTTATTATCAGTTTCCTAATATAGTAGGCAACGTGCACATTTTGGATTAAGGCGGCAAAATCTCTCTTCAGTGTGGCTTGAATAGTTACTTTAAGTAGCTTGATAGTGCTGAAGAAAATCTTGATTTTTTTGTCATGTTATTCAATTCTCACCAAAAATTTCTCTTACTTACCAAAAGTTGAAAGAAGCCCCTAAGAGTGTCACCAGAGTCGCGGTATGATAATCACGAGCGACTGAAAACGCGGGTGGATATCAATACCTTTCGCTTATCACAGCGTTTGCTAGCAAAATTTCTTTGAACCAATCACTTTAGCCGAAGGGAGGTATTTCACTTGAAAAGAACTTTTGAAGCATGGAGGAATTAATGAAAAGGACCCATAAGTAAGAAAGAGAGATAACCTGTCTTTTGTCTCCGTCATATTAAAGGCGAGATTAAGAAACCACAAAAACCAATAAATGTGAAAAAAAACGACAAATATTTTTGTCAATTAAACACGACCTTTAGACAGAACTCAGTTGATTCTATCTAATCTCAAGCGTAATTTAATGGGATTAAAACATGTAAACAACTATGAAATAGATACAAATTTGAAACCACTCCTGTGTGCTTTTTCATTGGCAATGTAGCATAAGTTGACAGTTTTTAAATTGAAGGATCGTAATCCAGTGATGTTTGGAAGTGATCATTAAAACTTCGGTCAATAATTGAATAGTCCGTGATACCTCGCTAACACACTCTACCTCCTACGAAATTAGATGTTTGGCCGCTATCGCTGAGGATATATTATGAAACGCTATGTTTGGTCGTTTTCGTTTCTTCTTTGGGCAGCACTCGGAAAGTTTATTTCAATTTTGCTACGTCGATCAGTTGAACAGAAATGATAATTTGAGAAGCCATAGTTACCTTTCCCTTTCGCTTTCGCAGACGGTGAAGCCTGGTGGCTAGTTGTACAGTGGCCAGGGTTTCAGCGTAAAATGGAAGCGAGGGTGACACATGCGCAATCATTGTCGTTCGACATGATGTGTTTCCGATAGACTCTTGGAGCATGCGTGTTATTTTGCTTGTCCTATAAGGAAAGACGAACGTAAGACATGAGTGACAAGACAGATATATCAAAAAATTCAAACGCTTAACGATTGCTTCTTTTTTATATAGAGTTAACTCTAACATGATAAAGTTATCAGCGAATACCCGACATTCTCCGGATCAAATTGCCTAAAATCGAGTGACCTACTCAATGTAAAGTAATAGGATCACTGCACCTGTGTGGCACGTGCTTGGCGCCATTTATGAGAGAAATGATGACGTTTCCCAGCCCCGACAGCGACATGCTGCTAGCACCTCCATCTTTTTTGGACCCAGTGTACCCTTCACAGCTGGCGAGATCGATCAAATGTAGCCGGGAGCGCCCTCCGTGAACTGGGAAGAGGAAGTATAGAACACAGTTGTCGGCGAAGGAACATTCACAGAAGAAACGAAAGTTTTTAAAGGTAGCATGTAAAAAGAAAAACTTTCTTGATGAATAGCTTAGTAAGTAAGAATCTTCAATTAGTAATAAGCCCGAAAAGACAAATTGAGGGCCAACAAAATAGAACTAAAAAAATGAACATACGATACTTTTAAGTATCGTGTGTTCAATTTTAAAAAAAAAGCACTTCAGAGTGAGTAGTTAATGAGATAATCTCTCCACAACAAAGCTTGCAGAAACAGCTGTTTTATTTTAGCAAGATGGTCTAATAGTCCAGTATTGACCATAAGAACGGTCTGACAAGTCTCAAGCTGTCTTTGCCACTGACTGTATTACTAAAAATGGTAGCACAATACGCGTATAAATATTTTTCATCAGTTGCAATGGTGATGTACGCACATAAGAAGATCGAGTTCGCATATTGAGCACTTACCTCCCCCAGCATTCTTAGAATTTTTCTCGACACGATACTGATAGATATGCACAGTGAAAAACATGTGAGAATTCAGGCTTTCTTCCCACTCTGTGTTTTCGCCTGAGAAAGAAGCAGAAGGTTGTGAGCAAAAATGGTAAAAATGTAAAAACGCTGGTCCCGGGTGAGGGCGTGGAGTGCAATTCTGGACTTCATAATATGTCTATCGTAAAGTTCACAGAAAACTGCGGCAAGTATTTCTTACCTTCAGCTTTGTTATTTACTGGTCTGGTTCTCGCGGCCAGAGCCGCATCCAGATAATAGGCTGCTTTTTCAGCAGAAGCTACTCGAAGCTCGGTAGGGTTAATTTCCTGTGAGGATGAGAAAAGAAAGACTTCTGTCAATGGAGCAAAAAAATTGCATTCCCTCACAAACTCAAAGGAAATACAAAATAAATTTCTTAGGCGAGTGACCTTTAACTAATTGAAAATGTTTTTTTTTTTCTTCGGTTACTGAGATGATTTTGACGTGAATTCTATTCAAAGGCTTTCCTTTCTCGTTCGCTTAAACGCTGGCATTTCTCAGCATCATTTTAAGGACTGTGTTGAGGATAATTTGTAATTATTACCTGATCTCCACCATTGCGATCTTCACGAAGGAACACGCTGGGACTTGGGTCTACGGAGCCATTTTCTGGTCCTACGAGATAAGAGAATAATGAGGACGTGAGGGTCATCGTCATCGTTGTCATCATCATCATCACCATCATCATTATCATTATCATCGTCACTTTAATTGACGTCCACACCGTCGGTATTACAATCAGCAGCCCGAATAAAGTCAATCTCTTATTGCTGTAAAGATTAAGCTTACATTACCTGATGCTTGTTCAGTGAGCAAATCCCGAACGGTTTCCGAGCGACCGACGATCTCCACTGCTGAGACACGAACAGAAAATCTCGTCCCAGTTCTACAAAACAAAGGAAGACAACAAAACTCACATGTTTTCATTGATAATCCTCCTTTCCATGCACTTGCTTTGCATTTCCTCGTGAATAAGCTTAGGCGAATTTAGTGTTATGTAAACATAACACGCTCTAGTTGAAGCATTTGATGCTCTCATAGCGAGGCTGCAGAATGATGAAGTGACATTACAAGGGGAGATTGTGAATGAATCGCTAATAGTAGCAAAGGGGTCAAATGCCGTTGATCCAAACTTTTCTGATTTAGTTATACTTTCTAGAAAAACCGCAACAGTGTCTTACTTTTGTTTCTGTTCGCTAATCAGTCTAAATAACCACGACAGAGCACAAGGGATCAGCCCCAAAGTTTGTTCTTTTTCGTCTCTACCAACCATGGTGTTAGTTTTACCTGCAAGAGAGAGCCAGAAAACGACACAATTAGCCCTGACAAAAGTGGCTTTAATTTCGTTTTGCTGATTACCGTAAAAGTTTACCAACCTAATCCAGCATGGCCGTACGAAAACAAACAGCCCTCAGAGCCACCAACGACTGCTTGAAGAACGTCTACCAAAGAACCTGAGCACACTTCAACTGGAAACAAAAAATTCCATGATTTTGAGTCATTCAAAGAGGATTGTTTGTTACTACTTTAACTTTGTGATTAAACCCTTCTGAGTGACTATTTAGAGAGAGATCCTGGGCCTCTCCATACTATTGGTTTTTTTTTTTGCTATGCCGTACGAGGGGATCTAATTTTAAGTCCGTGGTTGAAATCTTAGCGGATAACGATTTCATTGAATGCTACTGAGCAGTTCCTTTATATGGTACTTTTCATCACGTTGTGCGAGATAGTTCTAAATATCAGTCTGTGCATGGGAGGCCAGTGCTATTCAGTTGGAAGCTATTGAGCAGTGGCACTGTTTATGATGATGCACGAGGTGGTTCTAGCTTTTAAGTCTGTAGAGGAAACTCCAGCGTGTCGATTCAAATGAAAATTACGGAACAAATCTTGCGTGGTTAACTTCATCATGCTGTCCAAGTTCGGTCTAACTTGCATGTTGACGAATGAGTCGAGTGTATTGTGTAACAATCAAGAATGCCCCTCTCACCTGAGTGCAATCCGACTCAAATATCGAATCGAATGCAAACATCTTTGGCGCAGCCACACCCATCTTCCTGTGCGTCTGTGATACGTGACCTACTGTACTCGGGTCATACAGTGTGACTTGTTTCCGTTTCTGATCCACCTTCATAAAGGACCCAGTCTCTCCGGGAAATGACGGGCAGATTCTTAAACATCACTTTGACCTTCAGAGGAAAATTGGAGTTTGTAAGAAAGTTGACCAAACAAAACACAGGTAGTGAGACTTGGTGTGAGATCTTACTTAAAGTCAGTCCAAATCACTTACGTAACGTAGCTTATCTTGCTTTCCTCAGTATGAAGCGAATAGAATATACCCCAACTTCCTGGGCTGGATGCTTGTCGATCCATCCCAGGTAACCCCAGAAATCCGCAAAGTTATCTAACTGCTACCAGTACCCGTCAATATTCTTGAATAGAGTGGGGCACGGCGAGAATAATGGACTTTTCCAACAACATAATGCAAATGACTCGGCAAAAGCTCGACCCAGACCTCTTTTTTAGTTCTCTCTTATTAGTGAAACTATGACATCTACCTTTCCATCCGTCCTCTTTGTATGCATCTTAAGTAGGCCAGGTGGCACAGCCGACTCGATATTCGAAGCACTTCCTTGTAGTTTGAAGGAAAAGGGTACGGTTGAACCTCCTTGTGCGCATGCCTTGGCGGTGTCAGTTCGATCATTAGGGTGGGGTGGTATGGTAGCCCTTCTTGTTTGTGGCTGTGTCCCTTTTTGTGCTTCTTTTTAGAGGACAGTAACTTTTGAGCGGCTCTGAATTGATTATAAAATGTTCAGGTATATCAGAAATAATTGATAAGCAACTCCTTACAATTTCAATACTTTATCAAATAAAGAGTCGATAAGAATGAAGAAATTTATCAGTTAGACGATTTTGTCGTGATAGATATTATGAGCTGAATTATACACGCAATTTGATTGGTTGTTATTTATGATCAATTGGAAGATAGACGTTAGATGACGTCACTTCTAAGATAAGTTTGCTTCTTTCTTATACAAAACAAATTAATTTCATGTGTGTTTGTACAGTGATAGATCACAGAGGATGTCAAAATATGGCAAGTAAGTAAATGACACACACTCAGCTGCGCCGCGAGTGCCACTTTTTCGTCCTGACCACATTTTGACATCATCTGTGATTTATAGCAGAACAGCAACATGACGCGCAGCAACATGGAATCTATCGTTGAGTAGCACCGCATTCATTTAAACTAACTGCAGAATGGCTGGGAGGAGGAGATACAAAGTATAGTTGGCGAGAGTTAAAGGCTAAAGCTCTAAAGTACAAAATATTGAGCAGCCAAGCCTGCGCTTACAGACACTTTTTATCGGCGGACACTTACATTATCACGCTACATTTTCCCCTCTCGCCAAAACCATACAAAACTTAAATGGCTTTATTGGACGTGCATGTCATCAGAAAATCTTGACTGTCATTTATCATTCAGTTTTTTTTTTTTGAGAGACGTAGGTATCAAGAGGCGTCGATTGAATGAGATTAATTCGGAATGCCATTTGGAATAAAGTGCCGATGACCACATATACTGTGGGTGCGAGAAAAAATCATAATAATTGGATTTGTTCTGTCAATAGATGACTGTGGAAAAAGCCGCAACGCGTATAAAGGGATCTGATCGTTTCCAATTCATTGGTCCATTATCTATTTCAGTTTAATTGATCCCTCGTGCAGGCTTGACTTTTGACAATCTTAAGATGCTAGAAAAGGAAAAGGTTAGAACTTCTTGACATGAAAGAAGCAGACAAACCAAAAGCATAGTAGATTTAAGATGTAGTAGATTAGCGCGGATTACAAATTTACAGTTACGGCAAATGAAATTTTTCGAGTTGAAAAAGTTAAGTTCTCAAAATTTTCCTTGCAAGAAAATTATTCACGAGGTTTCGAAGCTTAGTTGGTAGTCATTAAGAGGCACGGGGTCGAGGCTTGTCGAAGTCTGGGATTTCTCAGGCGTCTTTTTCTGTAACTTCTTAATTTGCTGTTTTGTAAATTGTAGAATGCACCAGTAGATCAAGAAGTAAGTCACGTTATCTCTAGAACCCTAAATCTCTATGGGAATCCAGTTAGGAAACAATGGAAAGCCGAAACTAGAACCGACAAATAGGCAGCCCTCGGATAGAAATTCGGAATTAATTACTAATCACAAAAATTAGATCCGCTGCTAAAACATTTTTCATGATGAAAGTTATTTATCTCTCTTTTTAAGCTATTAAAGAACGAAACACCTTCAATACAGCCAAAAAACTACTATCAACCAATTGATCCTTAAGAGTGATTAGCATCTAATTTCTCCTTACAATATCACTCTTGAGTCACACATTGTCATGAGAATAAAGGCAATGATCATCAACAGAAGAGGCTCTTGATTGTTCAAGAAATTTTCCAAATCAGCACCCTAGGACATGCATATAGTGAAGTATGAAGAATATGCATGTTGTTGTTGTTAGGGTGTAAAGGGCTATCAAATATGCATTATAATGCACGCATTTCAACGTCAATCAATGCAACACTGGAGAGATTGAAGACTTAGTTAAACAGGAAAACGCAATGATTAGCTGAGGGAAACCCTTCACTACACCATAAAGGAATGGCATAAGAGTTGAAAAGAGTTTTGACATAGAGAATGTAAATATTTAGAAACGATTAAGCAAGATTAAAAACTGTGATATCCTTAAGAAATATGAACAAAGGTTTCGATTTCGCGCGTCAGAATTACTTGAACGTAATCAACACGGTGAATTTGGTAGATTGATGTGTCTCAGTTCCGTGTTTAGATAAAAAAGTAAAACTTGCGTTGTGTCTCAGTAACATGTGGAAAAGCTATACATTTAATGACTGATAAGTTGGCAAAAATAAAGTCCAGTGTTCCTAAATATAGTAAATTTTGTAAAACAGTTTTGTTTTCTTCACACGCTATAGCCCTGAAGGTACACGGCGATGTTTTTCAAATTTTCAGGAGAATAAGGCGAGGGGACACTTTTTTTAATTCTTGACGAGAAACAAGGTTTGAATGGGACAGGTTACTCAGATATTTTCTTCAAAAACTTTAGACAAGTTGCTTAACACCATGCACCAACAGATGTGCCGCAAAAGGCAAGAGTCGAAGTTTTGAATAAATCAAACTAGTTCAAGGTTGGATAGAAACTCTGAAGATGCCTCTCAAACGACGCATGTAACATGGAGTAAATAAAACATACGAAATAACACTGAAATCAACATATTGATACGACCTACTTTTAAAAAATAGACGCCACTCGCGTGCAAGCACGTGATGACCGGGCGTGCAATACCGAAACTTATCAAACCCTCTCATAAAATATACAAAGTAAGCTACCTGAGTCTTCCTAGGACCAATTCTTGTTTCGACGTTAATGCCTTAGAGGTAGATAAACAGGTTAAACTCAAAGGAAATATTTCTGCCAAGTTGTGCCCTTGCTTACTTCGTACTACGTTCATTTCGGCAACGTCGAAGCGAAAGAACGCTGGCTAAAGAATTTGGAGTGCAGTGAGGATTTGGTATTCTGCTTCCTGTGAGGCTGCCAGAGGACGGATGCAATAAAATTCACTGACAATTTGTTTACTTAACAATGTAAAGAAGCCATGACCAAAACACAACACAGGCGGGTTTTGGAGGCGGGACATGCCGATCCTCGTTGACTTTGAGAGGAATGTCAACTGACAGTTTATATACAACAGAGGACACTTTAGGTAGAGTGCATTCCTTCAATTTTTGAAGTGAATGGCTTTCAGAAAAACTTGTTCAGCTTAGTATTTTCCAGCCCGGGGAAGTGCAACCGTATCGCCAAAAAAAAAAATTGGTGAGCTTAAGATTTTCGTGTCAAACGTTTCAGATTCCTTTAGGCGAGACGCGATAAGTACAGTGACTTCTCTCCTGCCGCACTCGATGAAAGAGTCACTAAAGTGTGAAAAGGGTTTGGTGTTTTTCCGGAAGCATGTTTATCAAAATAAATTCTTTCAACTACACACATGATGTGTGCAAACCATTATTTCTGTTAAATAGTCTCTTTTGTTTAGTTCTGCTTTAATTAGAGTTTCCTACTTCCTCTGTAAACATAAATTTTTAGCCAGATAACCCTTTCTAGAATCTGGAATCTTGAATAAGACACTTTGACGAAGGCGCTTTCAAGAAAACGCAGTAGTACAATAACATGGCTTTGTTAAAACACTCTTTGAGCCACAGTATTAAAATGCTACACTTAACTATCACAGACAGTTTTCCTTTATCAAGTTTGTTTAATACGAGCTAAATCGCGTGATTTTATAATTATCGTTACTCAAAGGATAAGTGTGGTTGATAAAACTATTTACAAACTTAACCAGAAAAATTCTTTGAAATGCTTTACGACAATTCATTTCCGCTTAAACAGATCAAAATTTTGACAGCTCCTTCATCAACAAAGAGCTTTTAAAATCTTTACGAGTGAGATTACAGATTGACAAAAGGTAGTGTCTAATTTATTTGAACAAGAGACAATATCTGATTGATGGACTTAAGCACTTGGTTTTAAAAGTTTGAATTTGAACAACATATGAGAAAGTCTCTTTCAAAGGCTGAGGCACGTGCATAGCAGTTTCATAGGTTAAATTTCGATTATCATAAATAACTAAAGATCACTGGTTTCTTTCTGTGGTTGAAAGAAAATGGCACTTTGGAATATTTACGGGATATTTCTGAACTTTAACGTTTCAGGTTAATACGTGTCTTATTCAAAATTGCCATTCCAGGTGATTTGAGTTGGATTTCATCAAATTAAAATCAAAGTAACAGGTAAGGCCAATCAGAGCAGAGAAAAATTTGAATGAGCCAATGGGAACGTACATAACTCGACGTAACAGGCGCGGGAAGACGCATGTAACACAGCGGTCATACGTCTGCGCATGTACAAATGTCGTTATGGCGAGGTGGAGTATTTTCTTTCAGAACCAAGTTGTTGTATAAGAGTTATGGATGGTAAATTCACAGGATACCCGTAATTTAATAAGCTTTGTGCTCGAAGAGAGTCTCGATTTTTCTTTTTCCCTTAATTTTTTTCCCTCTGCTCAAATTTATAAACGTTTCAACTTTACTGCGCACATTTTGCGTGACAGTGTTAATATCTTTTAGTTTTCCTTACAAAATTTGCGCGGGAAATTAGCGCGCGGCCGGCCAAATTCCCTTGTACATGCCCGACGTGTGACCGCTGTATTGACGCAAGTGACCAAATCACTCCTCGTTCTAGCTTTTCGTCTCATTGTTTAAGAAGATGACGCGGATTTTTTTCTTTTAAGCAAATGGCAGAGCTTGTTAAAGTAAAACTAAAGAAATTCCGGAATGCTTTCGAAATTAAAATTCACATCACGTGGTCTGTACTGCATGATTAAAAAAGTCACAACCCACCTTGACAAAAACGAAGAACTAATGGCTGCTTCTTCCGGCTTCACGTACATTACGCCACCTCGATCGTTTTTTTCCATGGCGACCCCAGCTTGAAGGCGCTGCTTGTCCGCCCGCCTTATGAGCTGATCAGCGTTCGGTCCCACCATGTATCCGGGAATGTTATAATAAGCGAGAAACTGAGATTCCTCCAGAGTGTGTACCATGGCGACTGCTTCTCGTTTCAGTTGGTTCAAGCCTGTGGCGCAAACTTCACACTGGTCGTTTTTTTCCATGATTTCATCTGAGTCTCCGGAATTCGGATCTGGTCGAAGATTCTCGCGGAAAGGGAGCCCTGTAATGTAAACAAGATGAGGTTTATGAGTGAGTTTACAAGAAGACCAACCATAGCCATTCGAATCACATGTTATAATCGTTGCGTTAGTGACACTTCAATGACTCCCTACTCCCCACTTAAAAAAACCGTAGCCAGTGGCAAATAATTTCCACGGGCTGGGGAGGAAACACGAGTTCCTCGTTCCCGTCAGACTTTAGAGCTTACCTTCCTATGCTTTCCCCCCGAGTTCCCGTCAGACTTTATAGCTTACCTTCCTATGCTTTCCCCCGAGTTCCCATAAGACTTTCTAGCTTACCTTCCTATGCTTTCCCCCCGAGTTCCCGTCAGACTTTAGAGCTTACCTTCCTATGCTTTCCCCCGAGTTCCCGTCAGACTTTAGAGCTTACCTTCCTATGCTTTCCCCCCGAGTTCCCGTCAGACTTTATAGCTTACCTTCCTATGCTTTCCCCCCCGAGTTCCCGTCAGACTTTATAGCTTACCTTCCTATGCTTTCCCCCCGAGTTCCCAAGACTTTCTAGCTTACCTTCCTATGCTTTCCCCCCGAGTTCCCGTCAGACTTTAGAGCTTACCTTCCTATGCTTTCCCCCGAGTTCCCGTCAGACTTTAGAGCTTACCTTCCTATGCTTTCCCCCGAGTTCCCGTCAGACTTTATAGCTTACCTTCCTATGCTTTCCCCCCGAGTTCCCGTCAGACTTTAGAGCTTACCTTCCTATGCTTTCCCCCCGAGTTCCCGTCAGACTTTCTAGCTTACCTTCCTATGCTTTCCCCCCGAGTTCCCGTCAGACTTTAGAGCTTACCTTCCTATGCTTTCCCCCCGAGTTCCCCCCGGCTATGCAACATTCGTTTGACTCACCGTTCCAATCATGTTATATCTTTCGAGTTTCCTATATCGGCTAATTAACATTACCAAGATTCCCCGTTCAGGCCATGGTACATCTCCCAATTCCCTGTCTCGGTTAACATGTATATCTTAAACTCCCAGTTTAGGCCATGCTCGATTCCCCTAGTTCCCAGGCCCGTCTCGGCTACGCTTCATTCTCCCGATTTCCTGTGAGCCATGCGACACTCCCCCACCTGACGACTCATAAGAAGTGGTCTTACATCATGTTTTTATACCATTATTCTCTGCGCCTCTCTGCCCGACACTGCATTGAGATCGTAAGGAAAGCTTACAAAATGTTCTCTCCTGGGGAATCAAATGGATGGCAAATTTACCGAGTGCCTTGTTAAAAAAATCGGTACTCTATAGTTTTTCCTGTTTTGGCATCGTGACATGCATTTAAGCAGATTGCTAAGGAACATAATTACAACCTCCTTAAAAAGCAGTCTTCCGCAAAAGCTTTTAGCAGTATAATCACATTCATGCACCCCAGGTAGCAAACCTTTTCCGCTCCCTGAATAGAATTTGCCGAGGGTTTCTATTTTTTGCTAAGTTCTCGCTAGAAACCTGCACCGTCATTGCGTTCAATTAATATCGAACTACGTCAATATGATGCAAGTGGAAATTACTATGTTATTCTCTCTGGAATTGCTCGTGAAATTATCAGTTTTGTGCCTATAACAATGGTCATGAATGCAGTTTGCTTTCACGGGTTTCGTTCCGAGAATTACAGTGCTATCAAAACAATTCGTCGATAATACTCGCAAAATTGTTGCGTTAGTTCATTCCGGAAATGGTTGTGAAATTACTCATTACAATCTTTTCATAATGCTTAATCATGACATACTGCATTTATTAGTATTCCGATACAGAAAATATTAGTTGTAAAAGCTAGCTTTGAAAAGTAATGTTTTACAATTACATCAGTTAATGGAATGGTGTTTATTTCATTCATAATTCTCAAGCCAGAGTATATCAGGAAATGGTGTCTGTAAATAGCAATTTGGTAACTGAACAAATTTGTAATTTGAAATTGAGCCGAACAACAGATCCAGAATCTATAACAAATGTGTTGCCAATGAGAAGCGTTTCAATCAATATTTCGTCTTCATTTCAGAATTCTGAGAAAATTTTTGAAATAAAATTAATTGCTTTGACATATACATTCTCACTGATTTCAAATGCTGTTGAAATTGTTTTATGAGGTGGCCGATCACGTTAAACCTCCATATTTCAGAGAATCTCAAACACTGGCGACGAGAAATACTTGTTCAGACTCAAAATACCTTTGATTACTTAACCTGGCACTATCGTCTTTAACAACACAAATGCAAATAAATCTGTACTGCAAAACAAAAACTTCTTTAGAATTTAAAAGTGGATAATTGCTTAAGGCGGGAGGCAAAGTTTCAGATGAATGGCAAAACTATTTGACCTTGAGTCAACTTTTCATTCAAAACATTGGTTATATCGTGATGTTATAACTCGAACTGAAATTTATCGAATGGGAATGTGATATCGTGAGGCGTGGAATCCTTATTGCACGCACTGAAAGGCAATATCAAGTGATATATTTCGGGCACAGAGTCTCTTATTTTCGTCAGCAACATCGCGTGACATTACAAGAAAGTTGGCTAATATAATGGTTTGGATGGAAACAACTGTTATGGATTCGCTCCAAACCGGAAATAACAAGACGAAAATGCAAGCGAATGTAGTGTGCAAAAAACATCAATCGTGCGCATAGATGACAATATAATCTTTTGATAGTAAGGAGCTTTATAAACCAAAACTTGCACATTCCTATGATAAAAATCCACGGCCTTTCAGCGCTATCCACACTCAACATGAGATTGAAAAATTCTTTGACAGAAAATGCACTTTGGCGATCACAGATTTTTTTCAACTTTGTTTTGCTCTTGTAAAGAAAAATTTAAGGGTTGGTGAAAGTTAAACTGCTTTGAATCCGGAAAGAATGCTCAGAAAGTTTCTGTTCTAGTGCATATTTCAGCCCTTAACATTTCTACATTCAAAAAACCTCAAATTAAAATTACAAAAAATAAAAAAAATACGAGTCTCACATATATACATACACACGTTTCAAGAATTCAGTTTATGTCAAATGAAATACTCCAGGGTCTCATGCAAAAACATAAAAGAAGGAATTTCCATTTACAGCTCAATTTGAAGCAGCGCACGAAAGAAGTACTTTCATTAGAAACTGCGCAACACCAATTGTATCATTCTTAAATTTTGAAGTTTGAACCACCAACAGTGCAGCATGAGAAAGTATTATATATCATGAGCCTTACTTAAATATGATAACAGATTGGATCTTGAGTTTTTAGCCACCATGATCTGAGAGCACAGCTGAAGATAAATTGATATCTATCCATTGCAACATTTCAAATGTTTAGATTCGAACTAGCACGCAGTTAGTTAACATAAAACACGAACTTTTCACATTTTCGACGAACATTTTTGCTTCCATTTAAAATATGCTTTTGTTTCGCCTAAGTCACAACATATACCAGAGCTAGTTAAGGCTACGATAGCACCCAAATGAAAGGGCTCAATATAAGGAGGTTTTTCTTGGACATACCTTTTTTTCTTGTTCGACTTCTACCTAACTGAGAAATTCCTATACGCTTCGTGTCCTTAAAAGTTATAACGATGTTAATTTTGATGCGTCGTACGTTTTCGTAACCTCGATTTAGTTCATACGGCTCGAAGCGCGCTTACACATCCAGTGATCTTCATGCTCTATTTACCAGCAAAGCACTGAATCACTTTATTCAAGTACTCTTGTCATACAAAGTAAATTAATCACCCTTTCAACGAGGTGTCAAAGAACTACTTTGTCTATTAAATTAAGGGCGACCGGAGTCCAATCCTTCTACGTGCCCTGGTCAACGCTCGCGCGGCACTCCGCCATCTTAACTGCAGAAAACATCATTATGCTTTGTAAAACTTCCGGGTTCAGTCTTAGAAGCTCGGGTATTGATTCTAGGCGTGTCTATGCATTCCTCCACTTCATTGATTGATCTAAAACATTTTTAGATGACGTAAATACGAAAAACTGCTTTTGTATGTGAACAGTAAAACAATTTCCCCGTAGGGTTCTCGTGCCAGAATATTCCTTGATGCGCATCAAACGTGCAGATTTAACAATTAACGGCGACCAAAAAATGATAGTTTGCTGTCTCAGCTTTTCCTCCATTTTATGGCCATACTCTTGCATAAGTATCTCCTCGGCTTGAGAATTCTCGTAAAGTAGCGTTTTTGTGTGTTTTTAAGTGACAGAAATCGTCTCGCACCGAGCATTATGCAAGTTAGGATGTTTACCAAATCGGCATTTTCTTTCGTTGTTTGTAAACATGGAATCGCTCTTCCGAGATTTTACGTCAAAAAACCGCAGCCAAATGCGACTATGGCTATATTTCCGTTCCTTTATTCGCTTAGACACACAAAGAAATTTCGTCAAAGTGCGGCCGCCTACCAAAAAGTTGCGGAACTTACTCGAGCGTATATTATATATCATATCTATAAACAAGCACGCGTTCAAATGAAACGCTCTAAACATTACGTAAACCTACCTCTAAACAAATATTACACATAAACCGGAGAGAGATGCTTCCTTTATGAACTGCTCTTAAATTTGATATAAAAAAAAACATAACAGGTTACCTGAGTTGAAGGCGTCACTTCTTGTCCAATCTAGATGACTAAAAAAAAATTCCCACTTTGCATATTGTCTCGAAGTCGTACTCTTCAGTCCAAACGATACCGTTCAAAGCGCATGCACGGAACTTCAAGATGACTTTCGAAACTTGCCAAGAGCTTGAGTTTTATCACTCCTAAACTTGTACGCTCTGACCAAACTCAGATGCAGCGAAAGTTTGAATGTAAACGAGGAACTTAAGAGACTATTAACTCTAGCACTTCGATCTACGTAAGAAGTTCACGCTCCAGCGAAACTCTATAAAACATGAAGAGGTTCACGAACACTTAACGAACACAAAGCACTTATATACCTCTTTACTTCCAAAATATATAATATTATACATCTTTACTTCCAAATATATAATATTATACCTCTTTACTTCCAAATATATAATATTATACCTCTTTACTTCCAAATATATAATATATTGAAATATATAATATATTGAAGTAGCAAACGTTTTGTTTTAAACTACATCATCATTGAGGTTTAAATAAAGCGAAAGCAAACTAGACCCGCGAGAAAATTCTTGATTGGAAGTGTGTGCAGTAGTAAGTTTCAGCCACCATTTAAATATTTGCGTGCATGCAGAGAACGACAAAGTCCAAAGCTCTCTGACTTATCCTCGGGCAAATTTGCTCATATTTCAACTTCGTAACATGTGTCTGCACGCGAGAAGTTTTGTAAAAAAGCTGACTTTCAAATAATGCGGATATTTTCAATGGCTTTAACACCACAAATGTTTCTCTTAACCGAGATGTTATCTACGACAGCAATTTAAAAATTTATCGACGAAGATATTACCCAAACAAAATGTGTCTAGACAAATGTTCGAAAAGACAATTTGAGCGTTTGAAACGCTGTCACGAGATATTTTTCTCTCATGAGTTTGTGGTTTGGGTCCGGAATGAGCAAGTGCCGGAAGTGAAATTCAAGTCCTCCCAAAATACTCAACGCGATATTGAATCCTAGAAAGACCACTTTGTTTACTACATTTGGACACGCTATTTTGGCGACGAAAATGAATAGAGACCTTGACCTCGATTCACCGGATTCTTAGACTAGCACAACTATAAGAATGTAGGTGATGTGAGAAGCTTTGTTCTGTTCTTCGTGAGCAAGAACTGTGCATAGTTGTTTTTACTCGTGGTAATTGAGATTTGCCGTTCTCGGAAAAAGAAAAAATAGCTATTGTCTATTTGTCTGTGTCGCCAAGTAGATTTTAAATAGGAAGAAAGGCGAAAAGCTAACATACTTTTCCCGCCAATTAGACGCTTGTTTGTGTGCCCGCCAGTAATGTAGAGATGCTTATGTTTGTTGGCGCGTCAAGAATCAACGCATGCGCTTTTCAAACCATGGAATTCGAAGAGAGATAACTCTCCAGTGAAGGCAAACAAAACAAGTGACACAACTATCTGCAGCCGTTTCTATCTAACATGTGCAGCTGAGCTTTATCTCTTTAAAAATGGTAGATTAATATTTCCAGGGGAATCAATTCGAGTGACTCGAATTCACGCAGCAAATATCTTTCAAGCCCTGTTTGAACAGACTGGGAATGGCGGAAAACACTTATTGATGTAATTTGATTCTTTCGAACAAATTATACCTTGAAAAAGCACAAAAAGACTGGACCAGCAAATACGTTGCTTGAATATCTTTTCTGAAATACCACGGCGTTTAAATGCAGTCAGCTATAACCTTTAGAAGTTTGACTGTTGTTGTGGATGGTCAAATTCTGTTCGAAGCAAATATTCAACTACAGTTGGAAGGAAATACGGAAATTACTTTCATTTTCCTTTTTAGCTTGTAAAAACTCGCTTTGAGCCGATCTGGTTAAAGTTCATCATTTCAAGGAAGTGATAATTGGCAAATTAAGAAGAAATATCAAGTAAAAAGAAGCCAATTTATACAAAGTGATCGATTAAATATCAACAAATAGAGAACTTGTTCTCTATGGGGCAGCGAATTTGCAACTTTCGCCAGAAAATTTGTGTGAAGAAAAATTTTAGATTTGAATTTATACGCAAAACATATTGAAAAATGTTGTATTGTTAACCAATAGCTGATGTATTTAAGTTGTATTCACAAATTATATCAATAGGCTTTGCTCAATGTTTACAGAATTAGCATTTTCAACAGCTATCAACAGAAAGCGATTAACCAAATTATTTCCAGAGTGTTAATGACTCTCTGAAAATAAGTGGTAATGTCTTCCTTTTTTTTCATAGTTGAGACAATCTGTTGGTCTTGGCAAACATTTATGGCTTAGTTTCAAATAAAAAAGTGTCATGGGAAACATTGACCCCCACAAGAGTGACTAGTAAATACCGATTATCACTGAGACCACATTCTGTAAATTTTTGCCTCAAACATATGCTGTGCGACGAAATATTTAAATGAAATCTTTCTACATTTACTCTTTTTTTAGCGGGCTAGGAAGGGAGATTTGGGCCGTTTGACGAATACCACATTAAAACGAAACCATTTTATTTCAGAGAAATTTAAAATTGTTTCAGAAATCACAGATCTTAAGTTCTTGGAAAACTGGTGTAAACATTGCATAGAGATTTACAATTCTTTGTTTGTGATAAAAGCAATTTCCAAATGGTTTTCACACCTTTTGATATTAATGAAATAAACATTTAGAACCCGTGAAATGAGTGCAAGGTATCCGCAGCGTTTTACAGATAAAGGACGAAATTGTTTTCAAATCAAAAGCAGTTGATGATAATTTGGTATAAATTTAAGTGACGTGAGTAGGTGGACTTAGCTTATCGACTGAATATCTAAACCAGAAAACATAGGGCGTGTTACCTTTTCACAAGCTACTGTTTAATTTTATAAATTGTTGTGAACATCTTTCGTCCTTTTTCAGCGTGATCGAAAATTTCTCGATCCATTGTTCGCACCTCTCTCCGTTACGACTGACTCCAAAACTTTTTGCCTCTGATTTGCTTTCAGCCCTTTCGAGGTTTGTTTAAAAATTAAAATGGTGCTAATTGATATATTTCATGAAGAGTGGAGAAGCCTTTCGTCAACTTTATGTTATAAAGAGGTTAGCTACCGATTTCTGAACATCACTCGAGTGACCCCGGATCTGCTTTCTTGTCACGGACTTAAACTCGAAAGAGCTCTAAAGCTGTAAAGCGTATCGAAAAACAAATGCTGTTTTCACGAAACAACAGAAACCATTTAACCACAGCACAAAGAACAGGAAAGCTAAAACGTCAAGGCCGTTTTGTAATTAATAGCAATTAGGAACACAGTCTCCGAAGCTATTAGCTGCTTTCACGTTTTGCTGCAGCAAAAGAAAAGGTCGTAATACCATCCCAGGGAGTGCTTTTGACCTAATAATTATATCAAGGTTGTTTTGATGATCAGAACATTATCTGTGGTCAGCCAAAACTATTTTAATTTTGGGAAAATCAATTTTGTATCTTAGGTAAAACACGCAACATTGACAGAAAAAAAAAAACACGAAAAAACCAAACGACTTCAGAATTTCTAGCTTTTCGAAGAAAATGCTGTTAGTATATATTTTTTTTAGGGTCTTATAAAATCGACTTTTAATAGGCTGATCTCTAAAGTACCCATTTCCAAACAAATGTCTGTTTGATGAAAATTCAAAAAGTGCACATGTCTTTGTAAATCTTCGTAGTATTTGCTAGCTTACAATTCTCGAAAAGTGCTGTAGAAATATAGAGAGATCATGATCCCCGCTTGAGAAACACTACAGCTAAACAGTTGCACATCCGCTTGGAATTGAAATATTAACCGCAAATTAAGTTTTATCGGTGACTTTGTGTTTGAGATGATAGCTCTCCTCTCAATTTAGCTTGATACTTTATCTCAAACGATAGGAGGTCTACGAAGTCATTCCCGACCCAGGATTCGTGACGCCGTCATTGTCTAGAGAAAACACAAACATGATGAGCTGGCAGCCTTTTACAAAAGGCCTTAAGTATTGCCAATATGTGATGTTCGACCAGATAGGCTCAAAAATGCGTTATTATACTACTGTACTAGACGGCTCGGCGCCAGTATCCAGCAACGCGTTTGTCTAAAATATGATAATTTATCATGACCGCCTCGTACATGTGGCGAGGTACAAAATCTCTTAAAAAGTGTGCGCTCCGAACATTCCGGAATAATATCATTCGAAAGTGCTTAGCTTCGCAAAGTTTTGTTGTAATTTTGTTCAAAGCAGTGTATTGGAGAGCGTTTCAGAAATTTAACGACGTTTAAAGCTCTTTTTTTTTCCGTTTTAAGAAGTGAGGTATGTTTCCAAACCGTGGGTTTGAGACATTTATTTGTAAATATCCCACTGTGTATCAGTGATCAGAACATTTCTACACGCTAAACAATAACTGGAAAGTTTTAAAACAGAATAAATTGTTGGCAGTGCAAATTTGCTCTCTGCACGAAAAAAAAAAATTCAAATTCTCGAAAGTTTTGCCATTGTACACTGGTCGAAACAAAGAATCATTCCCTGCGAATGTGACCAAGGATAAAAGGAACTGAAACAAAACCTTGATCCGGCGAAAACTTAAACGGAGAACATCTTACAAAGCTTTATTCGGTGTACAAAGCGCGGCTACAATGTTCGCAGTAAATATCGACTTCCCGCAAAGCATAAAACTAAGAATCCAAGCCAACTTTCCCGAGCCACAAAGGAAGTGTTTAGCTGTCTCAAAGTTAGATTTTGTTGGCCGGGTCATTGATAGCACAGGCCAGAATGCACACGTAGACTTCGTGAATTTAATATTCGGCTTTCATCGAAACAGATTTTCATATCATTGAATCAGCTTCTGCTCTCAATTTTGACCAAGTAGCAGGAGCTTTCTCAGGACCAACGTCAGCATACACGAAAGCTAGAAATCCTCTGGATTGACTCATCTTAATTTTGGAAATATATTTAACTTGGTTACAATCTGAAACTTATTTAACAATTTGTGGTGTTAGATTCGAAATATATTTGAGTTTTAAAGCTTTTCATCTCGTCAAATAATCTTCCTCTTCTATATAATACAGAACAGGCAAGTTTGTTTGTTTTGGGGTAAGTGATAGTAATGTACTAGTCAATACATTGGATTCTGTCATTTGTTTGAAATCCTTACATCTCCAGTTTTTGGTCTCTTAATTTCCAAGCAATGAGTTTTGCGATTAAAACTTGCAAGAGATCAAAAGTAGGCTAAGAATTATCTCAAGGCGATTTCAAGTATATATCTATGTTTTAAACGAGGCACACACATTAGGAACCAAAACGCAAATTTCACAGACCTGTGATATCCCGCACTTTCCGGCGTTAGATAAATCTTCGTATAGCCCGCGTCTGCGCCAGTTATTTTTGT
This sequence comes from Pocillopora verrucosa, assembly GCF_036669915.1. Classification (NCBI taxonomy): domain Eukaryota; kingdom Metazoa; phylum Cnidaria; class Anthozoa; order Scleractinia; family Pocilloporidae; genus Pocillopora; species Pocillopora verrucosa. Next base: position 12,400,707 of record NC_089324.1, on the reverse strand, counting down.
CAAACCTGTCCAAGCTGCCTCCGTAATAAGGCCAATTTTCCATGCTAGCTATCGTCCGCGAACGTTTAAAATTTTAGCGACTCGGCAAGTGCATAGTTAAACGGTCGAACAGATATGAATAGAACTGGTACAACCCTCGCTACAATACTAAAGACCTTGGGTAATTAGATTCGTATTGTTCAATGCCGTTCGCCAATAATCACGAAGCAATTTACACGCGGACACTGAGCACGTCACACAAGGTTACACGCCAAAGACTAAACCAACAATATTGTTTGCGATAAACTTGATATGGCTCTTTCAAAGTCGACGGTTTGTAAAAAAGAATATTTTATTCGAAACCAAAACATATTACGTAGAACAAAGAGTGTTTTGCGACGTTCGAATAGGGTAAACCCGCCTATATCAGTCAATGTTTTTTCAACGAGATAAGAACGTTAAAGAAGTATTAAAACATTCTCTCTAACAGATAATCAGTGAAATCCGCTTAAAGCTTTTAGAGCAAAGATTTAAACAAAAGAAACTTCTTTATTTATTGTTAAATTTTCGTTCCTTTAAAACTCAAAATTAGCAGCCTTGAAATGATGGCATTTTCCTTGACTACTCTACCGAAGACAGACGATTTGATTCTTAAATACACATAAATACTTTCTTGAGAAGTCAAAGACTGTATATCTAAACAAAATTCAAGAGGACTTTTAAGCCAAGCAGATAGTTATCGCCTATTTGAAGGGTGGCGAAATATAATGTAAATCCATTAGCGACTTAGACAAAGTGATAAAAACGTTCCGTCCGTTGGAGGATAAAAACTTGGTCATTCTATGCAAAAACCTATGTGTTCTTTCCTTACACTCGTCGCACGTTTTCAACGCGTGGCATAAACAAAAGAACTTTATTTTAGGTTGTGAGCGTCTACGAAACCTAGATTTGTTTTTGGGGAGTGTTAGATTCATTAACTATCTTTTGATCATCCCTGAGCACAAAAGCGAAAGGTAAACTAATGGCCAAATTATCAAACTAACTCTTCGAAACACGCGTGTCAGATGCAACATGAAACCCGAAGAGACTCGTGCTTTCCGGGTTCGGTATCTTTGAACTGAAATGGTCGATTTTCTTCAAAGAAAAGCGCTTCAGTCTTTTAAAATTTAATTTCGTTCGCTTGAAACTTATTTGAAAGCTCTGACAGGTTTTAATGAACCTTACAGCTTTAACCGGATACTGATAAAAAATTGGTCAACATTTTCCGAGTTCGAAAGTAATGGCAAATTACAGTGTAATACAATTTTCTTGTCGCCGGTAAGCTCTTTAATCCAGAAGAATAATATCATAAATTACTTTACCGTAATTTCCTGCAATAATTTCTTTTTTAGGCCATTGACAATCGGAGTGAGCACAATGGTTATGGTTGCCATTAGCAAGGGAAACAAAGACACAGAGGAGTTTCCCAGAATTTCTATTTTTACTTGTTGAACCAATATCACTACACTATCTAAGAAAAAAAAATATCATCTTTAAATTCGGAACACGACGATAAACGTTTCCACAAATAGCTGGAAGAAGGTGCTTTAGTTTATATCTGTTAAACAAAATATTTCACTGAATAGAGGGTAATATTGGAGGTGTTTTAGCCGAGGGTAAAATCTTAACAAATAAACTGTCCTGAAAGCGCAGGTTGGCAGGCATACAATATCGTTGATTCACTGTCTGCGAAATGCATTAGTAATGTCAACTCATATCCATGGCTCTTCTGTTTGTTGTTGAGAGAACACATAATGATCAAACTCACAAACTAATCGGAAGGATTTCCTTTCTGACAAAGGCAAGCCAAGCCGACATTGGTAAACAAAAGAATATTTTGTGCAATGGCCTCAAACGTTTCCTATGGGAGCAACCTGGCTATAAGCAAATGGTACCCTTTGAATTTTTTTAACGAGCGAAGATAAAAAAAAAAAAAAGCTGCACCAATTGAAAGCATAAATGTACATTCAAACCAATCGCCGTAGGTTTTATGCTTGGAAAAGAATAGAATCGCACAAAAAAGAGGATAAAATGAGAGAGAAATTGAATAGATTGTACGCTGTGTACAGGGTAGCAAGATCGATTTCCATGGCAATCACTATGAGCTACAACCACCCATAAACAATAATGTTACTGGCCGACGCGTTTCTAAAAGCGCGCTCAAATGGCACGTTGCACTAGAAGATAGTTGTAATTTAAAAGCTTCCATTTTAACTTATCGGAAGGGCAAAGGTTCCTTTTTCACTATCACCCAAAGTACCCAAAAGATACGTGCTCGGAGACCGTTTACTGCTTCGCGATCTGAATCGCACTTGAACACCTTGAGAGAAGTCTCGGGCGGACCATGATTAAATCAGGGGAATACAAAAACAATGCGATCGTAGGGCCGCAGTCTTTTTCTTTTATTTAAAAAAACACGCTTGTGGTTTTTGCAAGCAAGGTTGTCTGCAGTTAAAAAGCGATTCGTGCCGCCCGCGTGAATAAACAACAACACGAAATGTGCTGGTAATTACAAATGGTTTTTAAAATACTAGTCTGCACTGTCTCCACTAACTCCTCTTTGTTTTCTCTTTTCGTTTCTAAACAAGAAGTGCAGGTTGGTGCTTCGGTAGTGTGCCGAAAAACTGAATTTTTACTTCTACAAAAGTACCATTTGAAAACCAGTTTCACTGAGGAGTTGTCATCACCTTGTACAGCGTAGTAAATAGTACGACATGACAGTACTGCTCAGACGCTTCCATTTGAAAGGTCAAAACACAAGGATTTTATGTTGACAGAATTTCGGAAAATGCGTAACTTGCCTCGCCCATAAATACCATAGCAAATGAAAGAAATGTGTTAGTAACTTTAAGTTGAGTAATACACCAAGGTTTCACCCACAATTTTACATACAGAATTACTTTTCACAACATTAAACTACTTCATGAAATAAGGGGGTAAGTTTCTAAAGGAAAACTGTGTTGCGCTGCATCGGTGGGGGGGCATGTCAAGAGAGAACGATGAAAAGCTAACAATCGAGACGTCAGGCTTTAGTAATTCTGTACGGCGGGGCCAAGTTACATCATCGAGACAGCTGATGAAAAAATATTCTACCTCACGTGATGATACCGCCTAGGTAGCTGTCATTCGATTTATACTTCATTTTTTTCATAATATTTTTTCCCAAGGAGTAAAGCCGCAACAGTAACTTCTTACCGGCCTTGCAGAGAAATTGTTTGGCCAGGAAAACAAACAAAGAGGGATTTAATTCCAAATGTTACACGCAGGAATTTTTTTCTTTTTCTGGGTGGGAATGGGAGAGGATAATATAGCACAGATCTCTTTGTCTCAGTCCCCATTGAAAAAAGCGTTTCCAGTTTTAAGTAAATGATATCTACATCCCTGTTCCTTTCTGGCTAAAAGAAATAATTAATCTTCATGTGCTTCTCTGTACTGAGTCGAAGTTTGCTTTGAAGTTCATTTGGATAAATGAAATTTGACATCGGAAATTTAAAATCCAAACTTGTGAGAAACTTTCTCTTTCCGTGACTCATCTAGACACAAAATGCCTTTTATATCTGCCCTTCGCAGCCTCGATAGCGGTCAAGAATAAAGTCCGGTTTTTTCGGAGCAATATAATTAAGAGTCGATTATGAATAATACAGAAATTCCAAATCTTCTCTCAAAAGGTTTCAGGTGCACTGTACAGTTTTCTTTCTCTTAAACCTTTTGACCTCTTAAGAGTGATATAAAATCTAATTTCTCCTTTAAAATTTCACTCCTGAATCAAGCATTATGGTCACGAGAGTAATAGAAATCTGATCACCGACTAAAGAAGGCTATGTTTGCTAAGCAAACTCCTTGTCAGCACCACAGGAAATGTGTAGTGAACAGTATGGGAGAATCTGCATATTGAGGTTGGCGTGTTAAGGTTAATAAACTTCTAAGAGAACTTAGCGTACTGAAGATTAAAACACGAGTACAAAGGCTTGGTTTCGTTCTAGCTGATGTCCGCTGGTATTTCAGGTTTCATTATATCGTTTGCCGAAAATATTATACTCTCATCCTGACATCTGAAAACCTGTGATTTTTTCAACATCCCTCGAAGTTTCATGCTCTACGATGTGCGGACCGGAAGCCACGCGGAAAAATTTACAACCCTGAGTGTGCTTTGAAAACATATTTAAGTTGTGTTGGTATGTTTACGAGATCTTCACAGCGGGGAAATGTTGGACACAACGTTCATTTTTTTTTCTTTTTTTTGAAGCAGCACAATATTTTAAGGGAAATATCCATCGTACTTCTGAATATGGGAACTTGGGTACATTCATTTAGACTAATGTTTGCCAAGCACATCCTCCCTGTAAAAAGTTCATACTGTTTGAACCTCGGCAGGCTTTTCTTTCTCTGTTTATTTAAGAACAGAGGTTTGTTTCCTTTTGCTCGTTAGTTTTGAGCAAAGTTTATGTCGTTATCTCAATATTTATGGCCTTCAGGAATGCTGAAAGATGCTGAATACCTAGGGATAAGGCCCAGAAGTGACGGCTTAAGTTGCAAACCTGGCGGAGATTTGTAAAGGAAAGGCAACCATTAATTGCAGGAATCGATGAAAGTATTTCGCATACAGATCATATTTGTAAATCTACAACTCATCAAGTCGCGACCGAAATTTTTAAAATCTGCCTCTCAAAATCTTAATTCAAGTTAGATTTTCTCAAAGCTGCTTAATTTCCTTAACCGCTTTTAACATTTGCAGTACCTTATTTTAAAAATTGCTATGAAAAAGTTTTTTAACATATCTGCAAATCTTTTCAGATTTGCAGATATGTTAAAAAAAAATTTAAGCTTACCACCAAAGCAAGGAAAAATTTCTCAGGTCCTTCAATTAACATTTCTAAGAAATGAAAAGGTGTTTGCGTTGCCAAGTTAAAAAGCCACTTTGTGATTAATACCATAACAAGTGATGTATAGCGGGCATTTCACTCAAACGAGATGATGTAACACTTCCAGCTGGTAGACCTCGGAGTTAAAATTTCGACTCCAAACACGAATTTTGAAGTGTCGCGCCTTTCAAACTTTGGGCCGGATCTGTTACACTGAAATAACTGTTACGAATTTGTTTTTTTTTTGTGTTGTTTTGTTTTATTTTTTTTTCTCCTCGATTCGTGACGTTGTCTCAGTGATGAAGTACGCAGGAATGTTTATGGAGGCCAGCATATAAAGTTATCATATTTGAGGTTCCTTGTCTCCAGAAGCGGTTAATTCAAGGTTGGCAAAATTGTGCGCGTTCTTTAAATTACTTTGCACTTGGACAGAATTGTCGGAGGTAGGGAAATGATTAGCAGTTCCTCACATCACCTTACATTTGGTCACCTCATCGGAAATGTTAACGAGTAAGAGGGAAATAAAAAGGTACTTTTTCAGACATAATCAGTTGTGAAAAATTCACAAGCCTGAGAACATTTCAGTAAACTCCAAGGGTGAAAGCTGATTTAAGATTTCCAATCAGCAGAGCAATGGTTTATGAACCAAAAAATGTAAATCGTAGTGGTAATCTTACCGCATTCTTCTTGCGCCTTCGATCCTTCTGCAAAAACACCTTGGATTTCTGGCAAAATCATCATCAAACTTGCCTCTTCAATTAACAGCCGGTGGTTGCATTTTTCACACCAAACACCAAGTTCTCGAGGAATTTCGTTCGGCTTCGTGGAAGTCCGAGAATGGCGAGGGAACTCCCGAAGCAAGCTATGTCGGAAATCTGAAAAGAAAGGGAAAAATTTCTGCCTCCGTAAGCTTTTTTCAAAATTGCTATAGGACTTCAAATGGATTAATATCCTCGATAACACATTTACCTGCTGCAGCTAAGCGACTGATACCTTCGCTAAACTATAACAAAACCACTGCGGCCGGGGAAGTATCAATCTGTATAAACATTGTCAAGAGAAATCCTTCGCTAATCCTCCATTCACTAAATAGCGTCAAAGCCGTAAACCATTTAGTGGTTGGTTTATCTCGCAGCCCACAAGGAGCAAGCTCTTCGTTAAGTCGGTAATCAGATTTTTGTTTCTCGCTCGAAGGTGCACCGCTTTGGAGAAAGAGTAGTAACTTGAGCTTGAATGGAAAACGTTTTAAATTCCTTTGAGAACATGTCTTGATAATTATCGGGCGATGAGGAAAAGGTTGTGGGACAAACACTTGCATGATGTGTTTTGGAAGGACCGTCTTAGGCGCGTCACGATAGACCGGACAAAACATCACCGCCCTGATAAATCTCACGTTGAATTTAAATGGTTTCCTTGAGCCAAAGAAAGCAATCAAAATCAAGTCTTAGCAAGATCGGTCACTATCAGAAGAATCTACAGTCGGCCCTCCGTTTTTCTAACCTCCACTCTCGACACAAGATTCATTTCGCTTTCAACACATCCGAGCCCGACAAAAAATTTAACGTGACTAATGAATAGCGCAGAGAATTTTAAAATATCACAGCGACCAGCCAGTTTTCGTCAAGTTAAAAGATTTAACACCTTCAGGTAGGCTATGAGAAATCCTTATTTTATTAATGTTGCGTGGCTTGTCTTTATATGCTCGATGGCGATGACAATAGGGTTTTTATGGCTTTATTCCTCAATTTTTCAATACATCCTTGCCACCAATTTTTTTATCTACGCTGGAGAACAAAATGCCTTGTAGTAAAAAAAAAAATTAAGTTTCGTTTGGCAGCTTTCTAATCCTAAAATAGTGTTGATTTACTTTTTTTTTCTTTTTTTGGATATATCAAGGAATAGCGGATAAACCATACGGCCAAAAGTTCTTTACCACAGTCGCCAGCTAATTAAAAACAGTTGCTCGTTCGTTAATATAAAACGATGCAGAGTTTGTTCAAAAAGTGAAGAGGAAAAGGAGAACTCAAGCTCGAGTTACGAAAGAAGAAAATACACAAATGAACGGAAACAACGTCGACTTAAGAATTGCTTGCTGGGCGTGTGAAAACAAATGAAAACAACGCAGTTTGAGGGCAGTCCTTCTTTGTCTAAGTTCTCTAATGAAGAGAAAAAAATAGATACCAATAGGTAGTTTAGAGGAAGTGATTAATTAGCTCAGACCGGAAGTTATCGAAGCATGACGTCTGCCAAAAATAGTCACGCCAGTTATAACACGGGTGTCGGTGACCACGACGAATAATTACAAATGCGCTCAACAAAATTCCCTAGAATGCAAGACGGTAATGGTAAGTCGTAGTTTAGTTATAACACTTTAGTTGAGAAACACCATCATACATTAGCCTTTTTGAATGCAAATCACTTGGACCAGGATCCCTCTAACCTATGTTCTGTCAATTTCGTGAGTGAACAGAAAAAACTCGGGGGTGCGGTTGTCCTCAGTTGCGCCTTTGGCAGACATTTCACAAAAAAGCCCTTGATGGCTGCAGACAAAGGAGAGCGAAGTTGTTTTTTCAAGGTTCATGAGAGCCAATTAAATTTCACAACCTCGTGGAAATTTCTAGAATGGCAATAGGTTTCTCATTTCTTTCATTCGCTCAGCAATACAACAATTTTTTGAACAGAAAATCGAACCAGAATGTATTTTTTCACTAGAACTTATCCTGTAAACAAAAACATCGAGGTGAAGGCATGGAACGTTGAAAAAAAAATTAGGAGTTGAAATGTTCCGCTTTATGACCGGAGAGGATGAGAGTAAGAGAGTGTAGCGTGGAGTGGCGAGAGAGTCTAGGTGGTAATTTTAGCTCCTTCAAATGATCTTTTTTTTTTAAAAACAGGTGTTAGCGATTTGGAACGAACACGAAATACATTATATTTTGGACAAAAGAGAATAAATTGCGATCGGATGGATTTTCGGGGATTGATTGAGGCTCTTTTTTTGGGGTTTTATCATATTATATTTTCTTTATCACTATATCTTCTTTTAGAAAACAAAATGATTTTCACATGGAGGAAAGCTTCTAGAAGGACCTTATGTCAGGGAGGTTGTTCCCTTGTTTTGTCGCATATTGTGGCAATATCTGAAATACGAGAGCCCGTCGGTCGCGTCAGCCGTCTCGGAGTTTTTGTAGTTTAGTTTGATAGAAGTAGAAGTTTGAACGAGAGTTGTTTCAGAAGTTTTGCGTCGCGTCTACCCCGTCCCCGTTTCGGAGTTTTTGTTGAGTTTTGTACGTCGGAGTTTTAAGGTTTTGGAGTTTTGATATCGGAAGTTTTTGGATACCCCTCTAAACAAATTTTGCGTTGGGACTAAGAACAAAAAATCGCGAAACCTTTGTGTTCTCGCTTCCTTGGGCGTTGGACCTTACCACACCCCACAGTTGCCTGCTCCTTGAGGGGCGTTGAATTGTGAAAGTCTGGCTGGATTTGCTGAAAAACAAACATACAAATTGTGTTCTCAAAGATGGACGCCACCTTCGAAACTTCGAATTCAGCCCATGTACCGCGGGAATCGAATTTAAATAGAAGAGTTGATAAAGGTCGTTCGCTGTTGCCCGTCTGCCTTTTTCAAGTCGGGTAACCGAGGATTAAAATTTCCCAAACGACCTTTCTAGTCACGAAAATGAAATATCAAGCCCGTAAAACACAAGCCTAGAATTTCGTCATAAACAGAAGGCAAAATATGTCGCGCTGACTGGTATCATGTGAAGGAAGAGTTCTTTAAATGAAGCGGTGTGAAAAAAGTCAGGCACATTGGCACGGCGTATTGAAGATAAAACTAATCTTTAAAGAATCACTGCATTAACATGAAACAAAGTAATGGTTGTAGATCCCTCCTCGGGTTAATTAACTCCTGTAGTTTCCGATCGCCAAGAGAGGAGAGAGGGAGAGAGCAGAGGATGAGAGAGGGGAAGGAGGGATGAGGTGAGGAGGAGGGGTTTTCGTTTTTTGAAAACAGTTAAAACTGGCACCTTAAATTAAAGTCTGCGACCATTTATTCTTACGAAGATTTCCTGTTTTGCCCTATTTAATCAAAAAAGATGTGACTGAAATCTAAAATTGTAGTTGCGTTTGTCACTTTCCCATTGTATACTGTAGATAAATTGAAACTAAAAAAAATTTATTCGATGAGGGAACAGTAACATCCAATACAGAGCAGCTGTTGCTTGTTGCTTTTCGGAAAAAGCAAATACGAACAAAATTTTCATTCCTTTTATTTCAAATGAAAGTGCATTTTTTCAGTTTTTCATTAAGCAAAAATTGAGACACTGAACTCTAAGGAGTTAATTAATCTCAATCATTTAGTTAAAAAGAGGAATTAAGGCTGTTGCAAAGTTTACCATGAGATTTTTTTTTCTTTTTCAACGAGAACATTTAGTTTCCCAAGCGGGGAAGGACAGGAAATCGTTTTTTTATAGAACCAGGAGAAGGAATTGACGGAAGGGTGGTGGAAAAACCAAAAAAAACAGATGGAAAAAAAATGAAAAAAAAAAAATGTGAAAAAACCAGTTGGAAAGATTGACGAACAACGCATTTATCTATGGCAAAATAAATACGATGAATGATGAACTCGTCAATTACGAGAAGCGTCCTTGAATGAAAAAAGGGACTTGTTTTAAATGACATGGCACCTGAGACTCCGCTGGATATGAACAAGTACAAAATACAACTGCGGCTCACCTTTGCGCCTCATGATGAGGGACGAGGATGTTTTGATTTGCGTGAACTTATTTTCTCAAGGAAAGTTTAGTCCTTCACTTCGAGAAGTGTTAGTTCCAAATTCAAAGTTAATAAGGAAATAATAAACGTATTGGATACATCCTTGAAATTTAAAAGCGGCTGAACAAACAACAAGATTAAGTTCCAGTAGTGCGATTTGGCACACGCTGCTGCCTATGATAATAACATACCGGGAGGTATCAAAGTCAAGTGGAGATGAAAAAGAGTGAGAAGAAACGCGTCTGTGAAGAATCTAAGGATAATTTAATTAATTTTTCGCGACTTTGACGTGTATAAAAAACGAATATTCATGTGCTAAAATTTTAAAAAATTCGCGTTCAAAGCCCTCCGTTTTCCCCACCTGTGCTTCTCCCTAAGCCCCACTCTCAAACTGCTCCCCCACACCGCCATAGTGGTGTTAGTGGTCGATCTCACCCCCTTTCAAGTATTGGGCATCAATAAGCCATCCCACAGGCCAAGGATCTCCCAGCGGTTCGTAGTCAGTTTGAAATTTTCAAGAAATATCAGCTATCGTGTTTGAAATTTCTTTTGGTGGACGCATTGTTCTCTCCCCCTTTTCTACCCTAATGTCTATTTACGTGTGTCTGGGTGAAAACAGAAACTACAGCTTATGTAGCATTTTGCTCATATTACCTACGGATGACGAAGCATTCTTGGGCGCTGATAATTTCTGTTTATGGGGGCCGTATACAGATACATAATGCCGTTTAAGAGCATCCAAAGATTTTTCAAATTGGTCATGTTTAAACATGAATTTTCCAAACGAACACCCGCGCGTTTCAGTTGAAAATGTCATCTGGAAATCCGATTCGCCGCAACGTCTTTCCAAAAAAACTCAATATTTCCACTCAAATTCAAGTTTTTCCCCATTTTATGCCAAATGTAGAAATTCTTTCTCCAAAAACAATAGAAAAACATCAACTAAATATTTCACAGATGGATAAACAATTGTGGTTATGAAATTAGATAGAACTTTCGGTGCGGTTTACCCTTCTATTTCAATACTTGCTAATCTAAATTATGGTGTGTTTTTTCATCTTCTTGTTGAAGAGTGGACAGTACAAAAGGCGGGGGGGGGGGGGGGTTTGAAAAAGGCCTCCAGCGATGCGGAGGACCTTTAGTGCGCAGTTTACAGGCTATCTCTTTTGTTCAGTTTGGGTGGGGTGGCATTATTGATTGACCTTTGCCGAAGAGTAGGATGTAGTTGGAGCATTTACCTTGAACCCCCGAAATGGAAATTTAAACCTCTGTGGGAAAAAAACGCAGTTGGTGTAAGTAACAAAACCGTAATGCCGCCAAAGTTCGACGCATTTCATAAAATCTTCGCGGCGATTGGGCGATAAGCAGGCGTTGTTACACGACCAGCCTGATACCCTTCAAGTCCTTCAACGGTATGAATCTAGGACAAGAAACAAACTGGACTTGCAGTTTTCGATTAACGAAGTTGTGTGTAAAAATGAAAACTGAGCCTGATCACTTAATTGTTTAAAAAATGCTTTTCTTGTATAATCTTACAATATTTCCTGTTGTGTTCCACGGAAGGTTATTAAGGTCAAGGTACTCTTTACTTTCATACCCTCCGGCGAGGAATATGAATTTTGTCCCCGCAAATTGAAGGAAATTTTGAGGAGTGGCAACCACGGACTGTCAAGGTTTTCTCCAAAACGTTTATTGCGTGCAAGGACATTGAACAATTTTTACTTGACGTAACTCCAAATGGCTTTAATTCTGGATGCCTGACTGAATGGAAATTTAATCATCCTTTAAAAAATGCTGTAACGATAGCGTATTTGTATGCAAGCTAGACTAAGTTGTATTCCAATAAAAGTTTTATTCAAGAAAAATGAGGACTGCTACAATTGCCACGGATTCGGAAAATTAAGAAATATGAGACCGCCATACAATGATCCCAGAGCGAAGATACATGTATACACGTCTTACCACCCGACAAATGACTGTTGGCAACTTACACAACTGCGGTATAATTCAAAAGTCCCAGATTGTTCATTGACAGGAGCATGTAAGCTAACCCCAAATATATAACCACGATGAAATTAAAGTAACGTTAACAACAAGCAGGTTTGTGCATTTTGATTGGTTTTTCTTTTTAGGCCATACGAATTAGCTCAAAATTAGTTAGACTCCCTACTCCCGACAATTCTTTTATTGTTTCTTTATTTCTGGTTTTGCGCAATCCAATATGTAAAAGCAAAAAAAAATTGTCCCAAGTTTTGGTGAAGCTAGTTTGAAAACCTTCATTAGGTCAGAAACGATTCTCCTGAGAAACCAAAGAGGCTCCGAAACTCGTGTTTTTACAGATGTGCGCCAACACGAGTATAGGTTGAGGGGAACCAACAAGAGCATTGGTGCGTTCTAATTGGCAAGCCACATGCTCCGCCCCCTTATGGGATAATTTATGAAACGGGTTATTCGGGCAGAATGCACCTGAACAGAACACGGTGCCATACAACAAAGCTTAACTTTGCAAGACAGCCGAGTAAACCTCAAAGGGTCACAAAAAACAGAATGTTGGCAAAATAGTACCACTTAGAACTAAGTACATTTTCGCCGTAAAAGAGCCGGAGAATATGTTTGAAACTGTAGGAACAGAATGCTTGTATCTTAGTGAGCGATTGAGAGGGCGAGAGAGAATCTAGGAGACGCGAGGTTGCCGAGATCGGAATCGATATCTACTCGGTTGACATCGATAAGACATCGCCGGCCGACCAAAACCGGGAACATCAACATTCATAACATAACACATCACTGTCATCTTTTGTTACTGACAGCTTTTAAGTTGGTGCTAAACTGCCAATACCATCTGTTTCTCTGGCGACAATTTGGCGACACGAAAGGAAAAAACGTGCAGGTAATTACTAATCCGAATGATTGTTGCACGAATTCCCGAAGATCTACGATCAATTTTAAGCTTTCCAGGTCCTAATTCGGAATCGAGTTCTAAGCTTTGATATGCATTAAATTCCGTGAGCAAAGTGAATAAATAAACGGATTTTTTTTTCCAACACCGGACAAATTTGTGGTTGCAAGTAAAAGATAAGCGTGGCGTTTCCTATTTACGAACCGCAGTTGGATTTTAAAAATCACTCCCTTTCAAAGAGAATAGCGAAAAAGATTCCTTATACAAAATATGAAACATTTTGGAGTCACGATTTTAGTTAATGGCTAACAGCTTGGTCAAGAGTCGAAAACCTAACTTTCCTAGCGCGAGATAACACCATCAACTCCTGTAACAGTATACGTTACAAAACAAACCTCCAGGGTTTGTTCCATTTGAAAACCATAACATGTAGAGAATTTTGTAAGCTGACTTACTTTAAGCGTCCTTTCCGTGAAGTGAAGGCAATTTTGGTTTTTGCTAGAACTCTTTCTAACTGTCCTCCGCGCTCTAACCCGCTGGCCTTTACATGGACGCTCTCGCAACAGACACCACTTTCCAAGACTTACGTGATAAGATGCAACACAACTGCTTGTTATCAGAATCTCGAGCCTACATGTCCAATAATATTTGTTTATCTTTTCACAATTACGTTTCAATCGCCCACACTCGACCTCGAAAAACAACTCGTTAAAGTAAAAAAAGGGAGTGGCCATATGTCAACCCCGATTGTTGTCGCCACAAACTGACGCAGTTCAAAAATATGATACGCAAAACCTTTGTTGCATCTCTTCACATCAAAACTTTTACCTACCAAAACATTTCAAATCATTCTGGTGAGAGCCTTTAAATTAGTAATTTCTCGAGTCAATGGCAGCTTATCCAGACTATCCAGTGCTTTTCCGGTTATCCACAGACAGGTTATTCGTGGTGATTAGTGTACTAAAGTTAGAATACTTGAAAAGAAGGGAAACTCATTAGGAACTATTGAGACAGGAACGTGATAAGTTGTCAGCTTAAAGTTTTCTTTTTCAGAGATAGCGGTCATCAAAGAGCTTTAACAGACATTTTCTTTGTAGGAAGGTGCTGTATTGTGAAGTGCGAAAGGTAAACGTGAACGACTGAATTCAGTAGCAATGTGATTTTATTGAACTAATCATGATGAATATGTTAGAAAAATATGAACCATCAAAACCACATGCATAAGAAAAAGCCGCATATCATATATAAAGATTAACAGCTTAAAATCGTGCATAAGAGTGATTGCGATATTTTTTTAACAAGTTCGTGAGCAAAGGCCTTGTCATAGCAGACGATGCCAAGAGAATTGCATCAAAAAAGCTTTAACGGGAAAAGCTGCACTGGTACACTTGAGTCTTAACAGCGCCCTTCACAATCATGGGTAACGTGATTAGCAGCACCAGTTGAAAGTGTTGCTCAGAGGTTCTCATTTGAATGGTCACAAATCTTTCAGACAAAATGTTAGACCCATTTAACAGCATAATTACAGTAGCACATGAAAGAAACAAGTAGCAGCTCCCATTTGAATGATTACATATAAGTGTTGTACCTTCATTTTCACCACGAAAGCTGCCCTTGATAGCACAAAAATCACGCACGAAAACCCAGATGCATTTTCAAATAACGGTCATCCTATCACTCATATTCTCTTCATTTTACTTCACCAAACAACCTCACACGGAACATATCTGAAGGTCTAACATCTATACTTTTTTTAAGGTGCACGTATTTCTGTTGAGAAAATCTCGAGGATAAAATTAGCAAATGTTATTTCAAGCATTTGTGGCGGGCCTTGGTTGAAAAGCATACCGACCTCTTGTAAGCAGTCAAAACAGAGCAAAGGTTATTCTGCGAAAACATGGAGATAAAATCAGTCTGATTGTGCCATACACTGGTATTTCTTAAATTTCTCCTTTTGGGAAAGCACAACTTAGCGAGCACAGAGAGACACATTTCTAGAGCCTCAATCTAAATTCATGCAAACGAAACTGTATTTCAACTTAGCGCAACACTGCATGAAACGAAGGTTTACTGATGAAAAGGAAAAGTACAACGGACGTCATTACAACTGCATAATGATGACAAATGTGTAACTAGTGCTGATAACAAAACATTCCTTTGCATGTCCCTTGATAAACAAAGTCCTTGCAAGGAAGGTTAATACAGTCAAATCTTTATTAAGCGGTCACCCACGGGGAATAGCGGTTAATAAAGGTGAAAATTACAGTGATAAAGGGGAAAGAAATTGGGACTTTGACTTTTTAACACCGGGTGACCGCATAATACGGTGCCGTTTAATACAGGTTCGACTATATTTCCTAGAGCTTTGAATGGTAGTAGCAAGATATTCCAGCGTTGGATCACCCTAAGGCCTAAAGGTTAACCCTTTAACCCCTAAGAGTGACTTGCATCTAATTTCTCCTTACAATATCACCACTGAACGACACATTAATGTCATGAGGATAAAGGAAATGATCACCAACTGAAGAAACTCATCAGTGATTGTTAGACAAATTCTCCTTGTCAGCACCTTAGTAAATGTATAGAGAACAGTATGGAGAATATGAATACCGATACTAAGGTGTAAAGGGTTAATTTAGATTACGAGTGAAGTAGAAAGTTCGGGACTTTTATATTCTTAAATTTACTGGAGTTTAACCCACCGAATAACGATGATTAATTGACCGAAGATTGTTTGCAAATTCCTATATGTCACTTTGGGAGCCTGAAGCGCCAGAGCAAAATCCTGACACGTTTGAGTTACTTGTACTCTGCACGAAGCCCAACATGCTATCCACAATTATTTCGTTTGCATGTGAGGAACATAAATTTCACAAAGACTGATACATGAAGGTGTAGCAAGAGATTATCCTCTTCGCTACACGATCGTCGGAGCATCTTGAAAAACTTAGCCCGGCCAAACTTCTTATGTATGTCATTTGCAATGCGTGTCAATCCAAAGCATCTGTAATCATCCTCAAAGCCTAGTGCTTTTCCATCCTACTGAAATAATACTTTGTAGTTTCCTTGACTATAAAGATAAATTTTCATCTTGGAACAAAAACAAATCAAAACTGTGTCGTGACGTAATGCAATGCTATTTACTCATTTAGGACCACACTTGACGGAGAAAATTTTGAGCGAAGTGACAACTGATAGCTCTAAAAATACGCTTTGTAAGCAGTTGATAGAGACCCTAACTATTGTCTTAATTCTTTATGATTGAAGACACGATCGATAATTTGATGACATGAGAATCATTGCTACAACAGATGCAGAAGGGAGATTTTTTTGTTTGTCAATTATGAGACGGCCAAATTTTCAATTATCGCCAATTCCCATTCTTATCTCAACATGTTCTATTCTATTGCAAAGCTCAAAACTCATTATATTCCGTGAGTCAAGTTAGTTCCAGTTGCCTCTCTTGTTGGTCTTGATTCTGTCATTACTTCAATGGGTCAATTTTATTTTATTTCAACGCAGCGAATTCAACCCGTCTCGTTTATTAAAGACTTAACCATTTTAACGTTAGATAGGTTTAACTCGCCATCAATAACCTGGGCTAATAAGTTAATGTCTACAAGCCCTTACTGGCCTTCCCCTAACTGGCCTTCCAACTTCTTTGTTCCTGAATCCCAACTTTTACGTCTTGAAGCCTCGGGACTATACTCGTAACATCTATCCTTGGACCTCACGCGGAAACATTCCAAATGTTGACTGTGGTGTACGTTCATTGCAAAGTTTTTGAATTCAGGAAACTAGGTTCACTTCTCTATCCAAATTGTCAATACCGAATGAAATGGTCGCTGATATTAATACATTTATGTATGAAGACCATTACAGATCAATATTTAGACGTATCTAGAGTTATTAATGGTTTGGAAATGAGTCAATTCATTTTACGCGACTGAACAAAAGGAGTGGCTGGGTAAAATCCACTTAACAATAGCTTATTGTCCAAAGATATTTTCCGTGGACAAGTATGGAAAGACCTCAGACGTCTAAGTGCAAACTTTGCCGAAAAAAAACATCTACGTACGCACAGGAAATACGGAGACACCTGTGGTGATATTTCTCCAATATGGGTTTTGATCGGTGGTGTACTATGCAGATGCCGCAGAAATATATTGATTTAAAGATTTATGAGCGGTAGCCAGTGAATATTTTGTCGTTTCGAAGTTGCAAAGTCTTCATTTAGGGTATTTTTCATGGCAAATGTATGAGACACGATATATCTGATAAGCTATCAGACTGCTATCAGATTTAAAGATCATTTCAGCCCACACAAGTGGAAGGAAGTAATTTCGTCAGGTAAAAAAGTACAGATTTAAGATATGTATGAGGTGTCTCGGATGGGCTTGGAGTGGAAACCGGCAAATTCCACCACGCTTTAATCTTCACTTGGTAATAAAGTGTTCGGGAAAAGGCTGACCTGGAAATTCAAAAGTCATCTTTTTAAATAAATTCGAATTCACAGGTATGACTTCGACCACATCTGAAACAAAGGAAACTGTTGATAGGCGATTAGATCAAGATCTTAAAACTGTTGTCGCCATGTTGTTATACGACAGTCAGTGTAATTTCGAAATTCCAGTCGCCGATGGTGTGGAGTCAGCTTGATACGTTTTACAGATACTGTTTTTAAAACCAATATCATAAATTATACAATTCTAAAGAGGCAAAGTCTAGGTTTTTTCGCCTGATTAGTTTTGTGGTTTCCCTTTGTAAGCCGGATTGACCACCACTTCCTTCCCGAGGGAGTGTGGGTGAGGGCGAAATGTTCCGTTCATTATTTACACATGAAATCTATTTGAGAAATAAAACATTATTGCACGCGTTGTTCGTCATGTACAACAGTACATAGTGTTCCTTAGAAATAACCTGACAATGTTTGGGGTATTCAATTTCTTAACGTGATTTTTTTTTAGCTCTTGATTCCTTGCAAGGAAAGCAGCAAAAAGAGCGTCTTAAAAATTTGCGGTTGCGTCCGACAGGAAAAACAACAAGACCGCGACAAAAAGAGCAACGACAGTAAATTTTTTTACCGCATGGGAGCAAAAACAGTACCTTAACGACCACGAAATACAGGAAATCTCACAAAAAACACCACGGTCTTACGTCATCGCCCACGGAAACCTTAAATCCATCGCAACAAAAGCTGTTTATTCTGGCTCGAAGTTTCGGCGTGTAACTGAACTACAGTGCTTCCAATTCATCACGTTTTTTGTCATTTGTTAAGAAAACCAAATTACCTCCAGCGAGAATAAAACCACAAACCTTAATTTGATAGGAGAAAAAAACACTTAAACGACCAGAACCGACAAAAAAGGGTCAGGGATAATTATGGCCAAGGAAGAGTCTGAGCCACCAATTGTACACCGATTATTTTTTCGCAGACATGATGCGACTGGTAGGTGACTTTCGTGCCCCAGAAAATATTGAATAGCCCTGTTTTGTCTACCGAGTATTTTGAGAGGGTTAACACCCCGGATGTAGGCGATGAAGCGTGTTTAATTGCTGAGAAGGCCATGGGTCGGTTTAGAGAAGATTCATGCGATAAAATGACCA
Organism: Pocillopora verrucosa; assembly: GCF_036669915.1. Classification (NCBI taxonomy): domain Eukaryota; kingdom Metazoa; phylum Cnidaria; class Anthozoa; order Scleractinia; family Pocilloporidae; genus Pocillopora; species Pocillopora verrucosa. The sequence continues at coordinate 12,382,548 of NC_089324.1, read as the reverse complement.
AAGAGTTCACTTATTGTATTGAATCTACTCATTATTAAAAATTACAAATATATTTAGTATCACTTAAGATCTCTATGTATTGTATCAAGTTTTGCCGGTCTTCATTCGAACTTTTCGGGCGGATTGATTGTTCCTTTCTCTATTTTCTGTGACTTACATGAAAATACCTTGTTTATATTTATCTAAGCAGCGTGGCTTATCAAACAAAAACGTGCAAAGAGACTTAAAGGTCTAAGAAATCCATCCCTGTTATTGCCGATTGTAATGGAGACATAAAATGATTCCATCCGTTTCTAGTCAGCCGTTTCTCTTTCCAAATAAGAGATACCGGTATTCGCTTGTTATTTCATAAACTCTTGTTTATAAACCGCTTTGACGATTTAACGGTATAAATTATAAACTGGCTGAACTAATTTAAAGCTCGAATATATTGCAAAAGAAAAACCTCTCCAAGGTCACCGTAAGAAGAATTACGCGTTACTTACCAATCTAGAGATGAAATTCCTTCAATATTCCTCTGCTTTACTTCTACCAGCGTTTTCAATGTGTTCAGTCGCGGCAATTGGTGGCCTCAAGAGATCATTTCTTGCGGAGAAAGCTATTGAAGGAAATAGGGTTACAGTACCTTGTCAGTGCACCAAGAATTTCCGTGTTCACACATAAAATCACCATTCCTAGAATGTTTTTTATCTTGTCACCTTACGTACTTGAAAATCAATCAGTCTTAAATTTTCTCCTTGATGGTTTTCCATGGCCAATTGATAATATCGATGGCTCCGTTTTGGCTAACCACAAAACCTTAAGACTCAAAGATCTAACTCTTCCAACTAGTGACGACTGGTTTTTAGGCGAGAATCTAGCGTTACATCATGATAATATCACCACTAGTATCATTATTCCTGAACTCTTATTTCTTGTTTGCTTGACGGTGTATTAAAGCGTTTAAATTGAGTGTCGTAATAACAAAGGAGAAAAGGAGAAAATGAGAACTCAACGTAAAGACAAGCAAACTGACTGAAGCGCGGGAAAACGCGTGTGACAAGTCGCAATCGGCTTTAGCTTCGAATTTGATTGGTTGCAAAAGTGGCGCGAGTTTTCTGGACCAATCACGCACAGAGCGAAGGTGAGCTTGTGATAATAATAACACTTGCAGATATCTTGTTTTGAAGCTCGCTAAAATTCAGACAGAGTTCAGGGGAACTCGGCCTGGATAAACTCAGCGTGTGTAAAGTACAGGATTCGGAAAACTTTAGGACTTACCCATCCCATATAATTTACTAACTTCTACATTATTAAGGCAGAAACACAGACGACTAATCATTGGCGAGCGAACTTTTCAAGTCATAAATCCCTTTTGAACAATTTTCCGCAATTTTAGATGATAACTTTAATCGGTTTTTAAAAAAAAGGAAATTACATCACTAAATTTCGTTCTACGTAAATGTGTTATTCTTAATTAATCCTCATGATAAAAGCTAATAGAATTTCGTGAAATAATTCTATGGTGCACTTCTAAATTTAGAAAAATTTTAGTTTTCCATTAGTCTAATCCATGCTGTACAATCCAGATTGAATTAGGTGTGTGAAGCGCATCAGCATGAAAAATTTTAAAACACATCTCGTTTAAATGCCGTAAGACCAGGATCAAATCTGTTGCAGCCGCCAATCCCAAAGAAAGAAGGATCACTAGGAGCAGATGAAAACTTTGAATAAATACAAGGAAACTGCTTGGAGTGCTTAGAAACGCGTGTGACCAAGTCGCAGAGACGCATACGAAAACAAGTTTGCATGCACAAAATCATAGTTTAAATTGTTAATTTTCTTTAATCACCCGCTCTAGTTTGGAGAAGGATTTATTAAAAAGGTCATTGTTTATGTTTACATGTTGAATCGATTAAAGCAGAGAATGCTTTTGCCAAATTTTTCTCCCTTTGCCTGATTCAGAAAATTGTATTTTGGCCAGTACAGGAAAACGAAAGATAATTTGTTAATCAGGTCATGTTCAAGTGTGTTACCAAGACTGCCTTGCAAAAAGTAAACCTCTTTTATCTAAGTCGTGTGATCAAGGCACAAAACATCATTGTCTTATACTTAGCTAAACAATGTTAAACACAGATGTACAAAGATTGCAATGGGCAAAGCGATTAAAATATTTAATTCAGCTGCCTCTTTGTCTCTTTGCACATACCTAACGATCTACTGATAAATCTGATCAAAAGTCTTTAAGACCGTTTAAAAATATTATTGAACTGAATTAGTTACCATGCTTCCTGTTTTGCATGAGTAGTTTTTTCATCCCCATGGGATTTCTTAAAGTCATTTTCTTTGCTTCAATATGCATAAGGCAACATCTTTATCGAATTCTTTCTTATAAAAAGAGTTAGCAAGTAATTTGGCCACGTTTGAGACGATGAGCGTTGCAGGAGTATCAAAACAATACAAGCTTAAAGAAGCTTCCTCGCTGTCATAGAAGTGACCTTTTCGAAAGTTGATCTTAGAAGCACCAAGACCTCAAATCGATAACAAGCGAAGTAAAAACCACTGCGAACAATAGATTGAATAAGAGAAATTTACCCCCTTCCTAGCGAATACAACTAATTTTCTTTTCGAAACGAGTGAGACAAACCTATAGGAACTTGCCACCGAGAAAGTTGCGCCAAACTTTTCATTGTTCCGCGAAAGCGAAAATCGCCTCTGAAAGACAGTTGATCGGTATCTAATACTCTTGACACTCAAAACAACATCACTTTGAAAAGATGTGAAGATATAAAACCTTCTCTGGGTCAATATTGTGTTTCAGATAGGAGTTTTATCTCAGATCTTATATAACACAACATAACTAATGATTTACTACTCTCTGGAAAAGAGCTGTTTACTCGTAGAATAGAAGAATGTTTATGCACCTCATAAATGCTAAATCCATTCAGATTCTTTCATTGTTTGTTGCGAGTAATGTTTAGAAAGTTGCAACCTCAATCAAGTGATCAGTGCAGAATTTATGTTTGTGCAATTCTCTTACCTTTTAAAACGTGCCGTGCTCGTGTCAACACGAAAATATTTCGAGGTATGCATTTCGCGGCAATGTCAAGCATCAAAGGTAGTCCGAACAATTGTTCGAAATCTCTTGACACATTATTCAGCTAATGTTCTTTTCGAGTAATCCCTTTACACCACAAGAACAACAAACCTGGATGACGTAGTCCAATAAAAAAGCTTGAATAACATCAGTTGAACATTAGTTAAGAAAACGTGCGCACACATCCAAACAGAATCGCAAAAACGCCCGCGACATAGCAACATAGTCGCTGCTCTGTCAAGCGCTTTGATCAAATTAAAACGAACCAATTTCGGTCGACCTACGTGAAGCAGGCTTTCCGGCCATAAGAAAAACTTGTTCTATGGTTACGACAATTTCCGCTGTCGGCTTGGTTTGAAAGAATTCAAACAATGCAGTTGGTAGAATCTTTGTTGGCTAAGTCCGAAAGCAGGGTTTAAAAAGGCAGTTCATTAAGGGTCGTTTTCGGGGTATACATTTAATTTTTTCCTCTTTCAATCGCGATATTTTAAGAGTACTCAATACAAATGCGTGACTGCAATTACAGCCTTATTTGTACGCTTCCCTCCAAAAACAAGGAGAGCGGCTAATTATGACAAGCGATTCATTAATTTTGTTTTCTTAATTTGCGAACTATTTACAGTAGTAACTCGTGTTTAAATGATTCAAGAAAAGAATACTAATGTGAAACTTTTTCAATTTACTAATTACCACTGAATATTATTGAAGAAGCTGCATGTACAATTAAACCAGCCGGATGAAACGTCTTAAATCCTGTGGTTTTTGCAGGAGAGATTATCAGCCCTACAAGTGTGCCGTCGGAAATTTTCGGTCGTATGTAATAGCCGTCTAAATAAGGAGAAACAAATGAAAATTTAAAGAAATACATGATTACTTTTAAAAGGGTACTCCAACTATCTGGGTCAGTCAGGTTTACTGATGAATTTGGAGAGAACTGAATCAGGTAAGCCCTGGATGAATGAAATTTTGATAATAGCTCAATTACGCTATCCTTGCGTTCTTCCTCCAAGAAAGATTAAAGAACACCGCATTTAAATTTCTCGTGGGTGTTCGTCAACGCGCAAGAGAGCAAAACTAGACAAAGTGAACCGAGGCGCGGAAGAACTCTTGATCTCGAAATCAAAGGTTCTTTTTTCCAACTGACGACAAAGACTTCCGGACGTACGGACATTCATGTTTTAAATTTTCTGGTGGCGTTGATAAGGAAAACTCCGCTTTCGATGCGCTTTTAGACCACCTTCATGCAAGGATACATGTTCAAGGTCGAGTGTACTATTTTCGCCAAACAGAGTCTTAGACGACAAAAATTTCATAAGCCAAGCTCTCAGTGTTCATTCGAGTTTATGTCGACTCGACTGACGGAAACGCCTCTCTTTGCTTAGAAGCCAAAATTTCATGAGATACAAAGCTTAATTAATCTTTTACCCCTAAAAGGCTCCCATGTGTCTTTTGCCTTTGCAGACACCGGAATTTATGTGCATCCAAAACCACTGAGGCTTTCATTAGCACTTCGACGTGCGAAATTCGAGTCGCGCGAAGTATGAATATGAATAAATTTAGTACGTAGGCTTACTTGAAATACTCACACACTCTCACCAATTAATCATGGAACAGTAAATCTTATTAAAAGGTTAAAATCTTTATTAAGTCTTTATTGATTAACGCGTTAATGAAAGTTGCCAGTCAAAGAGACGTCGTTGAACGAGTCTGCTAAAATAAGCTGAGCTTGGCTTGAATCAAAATTGTTGATCTTTTCAATTCAAATTAACCCCACGAGTAATCCAAATTACGCCATTTAATTGATTAATTAATACATATATGTCTACATATATATATATATATATATATATATATATATATACATATATATTTATATATATTAGCAACTAGATAATTCCTACCACCACCTTAATTGATGCAAGTCAGCGTTTAGAAAAGACAATTTTAGTTCTTCTGCTTAACCGGGTGGGTGTACTACACGGACTCAGCGAGCTTAAGAAAAATCAAAAGAAAGATGGTGAAATTTGAGCGCGATCGTCGAATAAAGCAAAATTATTTGGAAGATAAAGTAGGCATAAATTGGTCTATTTGTGGTTCACATTCCTCAGTAAGATGTCTTTCTTGAATCAATCCTTAGCTATTTTCTGACACGTGGGAAAGGAAACTTGTTAACTTATTTTATCATCTTTTTTTATTTTGAACGTATCCAGGTTTTTCCTAATCCACTTTTAAATTTCAAAAATAAAGAAATCATCAAACCCGCATTCTTCCTCAGCCCCATAGCTCAGTTTACGTTTTCTTGATTTTGTGGGTGAAATTTAGAAATTTCCACTGATATATATATATCACGAATCGCGTTACAAGTGTCGATAATCCTTGCCTCTTTTCCGCTTTGATATTACTCAACAAAATATCTATGAAGTAAAACCCTTCGGTTTAAGTTATTACAACAAATCAAAGACATAGCCTTTGCGAAAGAGAACACTATGAGCTATCTTGATAGAGGAGAACAGAGACTATGTCGGAAAAACTGAATTGCAAAATATAATTTTTCTGGTGCCTTCTATACCGCATTCAACTTGAAGTATATATTGACTGTTGCAAGATCCATCTTTGTTAAATGGTAATACATTTATATCCTAAAAATGCTTGCCAAGACCTATTTCTATATTTGTTTATATTGTTTTCCTTGTTAGAAAAGTAATTTTCCTCGCATTGCTGATTGCAGAGTGAATCAGAATCAAAATATCTGCAAAAATTACTATCGCCATTACTGTTAGCCATCACTTAGACAAGAATTCGCTTCGTCGTCTCGGTCACAGACTTAAATCGAAGGAGTCGCTAAAGCTGTAATCCTTATGCTTTCATTGGCCATTTTCCAAACTGGATTACCGGTTGTGAGTACCCTAAGTGCCGTAAAATAATCCTCGTCTAGACATCCTCGAAAATAGTTTACAGGGCTTGTAGGCATTTAATCCAATCGTCGAAAGGAAGTGTCTGTTGACAGACGTTGAAGATTACGTCACCAAATTCTACCTGGCGCTACCACGCAACTACAGTCTACACAACACACTGAGTGTTTTTCCGGTTTCATTTTGCTTTGCATCTTCCTATGTTCCGTGAAATTTCAGGACTAAAGAGTTGAGACGGAAAGGAATTTCAGGCGAATCAAGAGAAGAAACTTGCTCTAGAAATTGTTGAGCGTAAAAAGGATAACGTCACGGTTACTCTGCGTGACAAAAGTACTTCCTGTTTTTTCCTCTCTCTGTTCGGTCGTTAATAGGACTGTCACGCAGACTACGTGTACGTGACGGTTTGGGAACGTTTCCCACATTGATCAATTCGCGTCAATCTTTTCCATTTTTCCTCGTGTTTATTTCTACCCCTTTCATTTCTTTCGTCTCACTTATCTAAAATTGCGTAGTCTACTTCAAGTTTAAATCCCTGAAGACAACGATTCAAAACGACCTACCTTCTTTAATGAATAACCTTACATTCAATAAAAAGCAAAATGAAACATTTCCCTCACCTAAATGACTTATGCAAAATAAGATCTCCGTGTAAAAATATGTGAGGAAGATCTCTCGTAAAAAAAACAACAAAAACAAAACAAGAATGATTTTCCTGCCCATCAGGGTTTCTTGACACAGTGAATCCTTCAAAGGAAAGACACACCCACAAATTATTTAAAGGTGCATTTGAGATGCAAACCAGTTCATACGAGCGTGAGAAAAAGAAAATATCTGAGTTCCCTGGGGTGGGAGAATTCACGTCTCTAGAAGCTGAGTTAAGAAAATTAGAGGTAGCTTTTACATTGCGCATATGTGTAAAGCATTCGGCATACGTTAAGGATTATCCAAAGTAATGTCGAAAGCGTCCTGCGAGAAAGATGTTGTTGTAGGTCGTCGAATTAAGAAATATGTTTGTATTTCTAAAAAGTCACTGATCTATATGCCCTACTATGGTTTCCAAATGATGGTCTGCAGCGACAAAAATGGTATGAGCTACAGAGCTACCGAGTCATATAAATTGCTAATCCAATAGTTGACGGAAATAAGCGAATGGATTTCCATTAAAAAAATTAGAAGGTTTCGATGGTTCTCGATTTTCTGAAACAAATCTCCTAACTTATTTTCGTTTATCTTTCTGTTTTAGTTTTCTCCCACGCTAAATTTAGATTTCCGTGATTATAACCCTTTGTGAAATAGTGGATGAATTTTCAGAGCTCACAAAAGTTGATAATTTTATTCCATCATACCATTTAAAAGAATTCTTAAAATTATTTAAAGTTATGTTTCACAATTATTTTAAAGACCAATTCATGCAAATATTTCGTGAAGGTCTCAGAGTAAAGTGGCTGTTTCCGAAGATCTCAGACCAACGAAAAAAAAAACTTGGGAAAATTTCGCCTATGAAATCCTTAAAGAAGAAAAATAATGAAGAAAGATAAAAAGTCTAGAAGCGGAAGTCCATTTCTATTTATTCATTAAGCTAATAACTTATCAAGGTATTTACCTATTAATCTGTCGCCCTATTTATCCATCAATCTATTTTTAAAAAAATGTTGTTGCTTCTGTTTAATTCCATTTCATCTCTTCTGCGTCTGATTTGCCGCGAAACAGCGTACTAAATTCGCAATTTAAAATTTAATGGCAAGATTGCTCAGGGTCAAGCTGTAAGCAATTTCCATCAGGCAGTAGTAACTAGTTGCCGGGAGTTCCCATCGATGAAAAATGTTCTACCGAAGCATGTTGTTGCTTCATCTATTTTTTTCTCATCACATTTCATGCAACGAGTCTATTTTTATTTTCTGAGGTATAGACCTCCGCTCGCACGAACCTTATGGATACGCGGAGCGATGTTTTGGCCCACGATAGGTTTATTTTTGCAAAATTTTGCCCGCTTCATTGATAATTCGTGACAGTTTGCATTTACTTTTATTCCAAACATCACATGAACAAAGGTATCCATCCGATAATGGTTTTAAGAAAATTCAATCGTGCGTTCGGCTCTAGAATCGGAATGATAAATGTTGCTACCATCTGCTTCATTAATTTATTTTGAAGAAGAATAATTATTTTAGAAATCTTTCAACGACTGTAAAATAAAAAGTTTTTGAGAAGAAAAAATCAATGCACGTCCTGCCGAATTTTATCCCAGGGTTTCCCGGTGGGAAAGCTGTTTAGTTGCACGTAAGATGTCGCAAGTTCCCCGTGGGGTTCTCACACTCACAGCTAGGCTAACTGATGAGAACGGAAGTTTTTGACAGTTTATATTATGTCTAGCACTCGTTTGTCAAATGCGTCTCATTGTTGCAACGAATAGTGTTAAGTGTTGTACAGCAGAGGTCATTGGGCATCCTCGTAAACGCTAAAATTACTCATAAAGTCATTGTGATTTTAACTGGATAGCTACGGAAACCATTTATAATCACTAGTACATGTTGGACATGCAGTTGATGAATAGAAAATTGTGCAAGCAAAATACAAAACAACTTGAAATGCAAAAAAACCTCGTGACGTTCTGTTCGTGGGTGTTCCACTTTGGCTTTTCCTTTAAAAAGCATTTACCTAACTTACAAATCACAAAATATATCTTAGGTAAAAGGCAAAAAAATACATGATGGGATTAACATTTCCTTCTTTTCTCAGACCATTTTTGCTGAGTTCATGAATAAATATTGCAAATTATGATGAATTCATGACATGGATGATATTATTAACGACGACCACGCTGTCTGCAATGGCAAGTTGTTTTGAGCAAGTTGTTTTTGTAGTTTATATGCATGTATTCAGATTTTGCTGGCCTGAAGCGATTAAGAAACTGGTCTGTTATGTTATTCCTTTCAAGACCCTTGAAATAAATATATCAGTAAAAAAAAATTTGTTCTGGTTCACCGTTGTCTTATAGACAGCAGGAACATGTGTTTTCAATTCGAGCATTGCACCAAAGTCTTCCGGAGGTCGGCATGAACAAAATTTAAGTTTTTTAAGATTTTAACTGAACTTACTAAGCCTTGCAATTTTCCAATTTTATCACCTTTCTTTCTTTCATTGTCTACGTTTATAGAGGGTGGTCTTGGCAAATTGAATAGCTCTGTGCATAAGACAATTAAAGCTAGTTCCCTCGCCGATTTCAGTGTAGGAACAAATTTGTTGTAGTTATTTTTTAGCCTTTCCTCGCGGGCGCTTAGTAAATTCACGATCATTTCGAAGCACAGATAAATTTTATCTGTCGGTTTTCATTACACGAAAACAAACGAGGCTTTCTGGCTAAAACCAAGCTCTCGTGTGATCAATTTTTCTTTTATAAACATTTAAGTTGCTAAATCACACTTACTTCTTTCAGTGCAGTTTTCCTCCACTTTATTCACGTTGGCTGAGTGCGTGATAGGAATAATATTCACTTTTCTTTGACTTCTCTCGATCTGGTGATAAACACAGTGATTTTCTACAGTAGAAACCTCTGATAAATGAGCCTGGGTATTCCAGGCGCCAAGGGCGGTCCGAATCGATTTGAAGTCAATGGTAGTATGTTCTGTAATTAACCTTATATGTTAATCACTTCACAGGGTCAATTAGGCAATGAACAATTGTGACCAGATCTGACAGGTCTGAGTGGCAGCTGAAAGAATGAAAGCAAAATAAAAACTATGAAGTGGGACTCGTTCAAAAACGTCAAAAGCGTCTTTAATTTTTTAAAGATGCTATGAGCCCATCGCCCGCTAGGAATATTTAGTTTTAATTTGATAAATCGAAAAAATAGCCAGGTTCTCGAGAGTATTTTCCATAACAAATTGATTTGTGGGCAAATACGAGCGACTTTTGTAATTGATTCGAAAAATGAGGTCAACCATGTTTAATTTGATTACTGACAGAAGCTGAGATGACAACACTGACTTGAAATTATTGCAAGAATAATTTTTCTTTCTTTAAAACCGAAAAAGACAAATTTTTACTAATTTTCAGGCTTAGAATTAGCAATTAACATGTAACATTTTATTAGCCAGGATGAACTTCAAAGTAAACTAAAGGTCAAATACTATTTACATAAGACCGGAGTTGCTTAGCAGAGTAAAGCGTTTTCCAATTTAATAGCTTACTCTATCTAAACAGTTTACCCAACGATACCAGCGCTTTCAAAATAAAGATTTTATGGAGACAATACAAATTTCTAATCTTCTCAAGCTACTTCAGAAGTCTGTGACAGACGCAGAAACTTTATAATTTTTCTGCGTTCCTTTGACTGAGAGAAAATAAAAATACCTATTAAGATTTGCTTTGTGTAAAATCTCTTCGTTAAAATTCCATATATTTTCGTGCACGCAGCTGACCTCAACGACGCATGCGTGAGGAAATCCACATCAGCTATTCCAACAACCACAAGAAGGTAATTAGCGAAAAACGTATCATTGTTAGATTGAAAAGACGAAATTTATCTTTTAGTGACCCGCAACCAATTCTGTTGACATTAATTTTCAGGATTAAGACAGCATTATCCCGTGAAACTAGTGAATCCGCTTTTCGTTTCTCATTTCTCTGGATGAAAATATATATATAATAACATATAATGATAAAATGATATATATTTTATATAGCATGTAATAATAAAATATATCCAGTAAAATCACTTCTAAGCTTGGGGCTGTGTTTTTTTCGTAAGGTTCTAACCAGAATTTATAACTAAACTCAAACTGTATACATCATCATGAACAATGATGCAACAGGTGAAATTTCCCTCCAGCTTGATCTCCTATATTTGAAGAATCTGAAGAGTGTAGTCTTAAACAAACCTTTCGGTAATATTTTTTCCTCTTCCTAACCTCCTCTCTCTTTTTATCATTAGATGTCTCTCTCGCTCACTTTCTTTCCTTTTTTTTCTTTTTGAGTTAATCTGAATAGATGAGGAATTACTTTCAAGAACAACAAAGTGAAAAATATGCTGGCGAATTGCAGATGTTGAAATTGTCGACATGGTAATTTAACAAACCTTTTGATGTGACTTAGCTGGAAAAATCTAAAAAATCATTCGTTCGAACAGAAATTCTTCAAAAATTTATCGAATAAGCTTTTAAAAAAAGGTTAACTGCAAGCCAGCCAACTCAATCTTTAGAGCTTTATTCAATTTTGTTTCGTTTAGTGTACGTTCCTTTTTTCCGGCCATATTTCCGCTTTAAGGCTTATATCCAAACTTTGAACGCAAAACCAATTCAATTATTTGTTCTTTTGTACACATTGAATGCAAAGGAAAGGCAGGGGGGAATAGAATAGATTTTTTTCTGTAAGCGAAAAAAAAAAAAAAAAAAAAAACGGAAGGCCGGATCGAATAACAGTTATTTGGAAAAATTATACTATTGTTCGTGGTCAGTAAATGTCATTCAAAGTTTAACGAAATTTGCGACTTAAAGGCTGTTAACTGTCATTGCAATTAAATCTTATTCAATTTATTTCAATCATTATTCACGTTCTTCAAATGATACCCTTGATATGCGCTTGTTACTTACGGAAGTTTTCGATAAATATCAGACCTGATCTCCGTGCAATATGTACCCTAATGATCATAGTTTTGTCTCCATATGGCGCGCTACTTAGCATTATTGTAGATTAAATTTAGTCCATTGAAGAATTACTACCGTTCCATCATTATTTACATGATTCATGGTTTACAAACCGCGCATATAATAGGACCTATAGGACCTTTCGTCTGTTAATCATATCGCCATTCGAAATAACTACAGATCAAACAGTAAATTGCGTGTAATCTCGCTTAAAAGATAAAATATATATAATTATAAGTTCCACAAAACCTCGCTTGAAAATAAAAATTTTTCCGAAACGTATTGCCCGGACAGCATTTTCCCTTTTGAAGCCTTGGCGACACGTTATTTTCCGTTAAACGAGCGTTGGTTTTTGCGTGAAAGAGTGAGAATGGTGAGCAATCAGATTATGAATTCGTTCGAGGAGGGCCAGTAAGGATAACTTTGCTTGATGGGGAGCCGTATTGTCTGCGTTGAAATGATAGTCTCTAATCCAATTAATCAAATTGAGCATGGTTTATTAATCTTATCGTCACGTACGCTGGAATAATTTTTACGCTGGAGCAATCAGGCGTTCTTTTTTTGGCAGGCTTCATTTGATTTTTGATGAGAATTCGATTATGCAAAAGTCGGCGGACGGACATCGTACATAAGCGGCTAATATCAACGAGCGCCTAATCGCAAGCTAGAAGCACTTCTTATTTAGGCGGGATTTTTTTCAATTAATATTTGATATTTTGTTCCTTGTCTTAAAATACTAGCCTCGACTTCTGCAATGTCTAGTTCTTCAAAATTTTTGGAATTGTTTTTGAAAGAGCAGGAAACGAAATGAATGATTTGTTAGAATCTGAATGGACTTGTTTTTAGGTCTTCTGTACGGTACATAACAATTTCATTAATTTCCCATTTTTTGTGTTTCTTCCTAGTCGAAATGCGTGAAAAAAAAATGCGTGGGAAAATTGGAAAAAAAAACACATGTACCGGCTCTCTGAACTTTCGGTGGCGCGAGAGAAAAGAGATTTGATCATCATTGAACATCCCGCATTGAGAGTTTGAATGAAAAATTCATCCATCTTGAAAAAATATTCCACTTTATTATCTGCCAAGGTAGTCCTAGGAAAAACCGAGCGTTCTGATTAGTCTTACTTGGTCCGAATCTTGCCATTAGGACCGTCTTCACGGAAACAGTCATGAGCCGCGTATTTTGTTCGCGAAAGCCAGCAAATTCAAAATAAAAAAAGTTTGGTACGAGTGCCATATCATAAACTACTCAATAACCTCGCTTGATCGAGCCTTAATGGAGGATATTCGGTCGTTTTTGTGCGGATCTCGTCACGCTTTGGCCGTACTCCCGCGACTTCGGGCCTAGTACAACCCTTAAGCTCGGTTAGTAAGAAGTTGATACATTTTTCAAAGGCCATTTTTTTCCTTCTTCGTATCGATATCGTCCATGAAGAGCCAAGAGGCCGCTTTAATACAAAATTCTTACTCAGCAAATGATTCCGGCATTACTTTTTAATTACAAGGAGAATAAGTAACTTCCTAAAAGCAGAAAAAACTATCACAACATTTCGCTAGGGATGAAATAGAAACGGAAAAAACACAGAGAACGAAAACTGAAAATATAGTGCGACGAAATTTACATAAAGCGCGAAGCTGAAATGGTGAACAAAAGCGGAGCAAAAAAACATCTTTGAGAAAGTGAGTAAATGAACTAGTGCGATGTGCTTTCAAAGAAAATAAAGAAATTAGGGCTGGTTTTTCCTTAAGAAGAAGTCGGTGTCGTAATCTGAAGAGCAAGTGAAACGATCTGATGATAGATCAAACCGACGGAACCGGAAGATAAGTATTGATGGCATCGCCTACGATCCAGTAAAACTGTATTGTCAGATCTGGAGTCGTAAACTATCGGATGGCCTGGGAACAAGCCTATGTACAGTCGCTCCCTGCTCTCTTAAAGAAAAGAACCGGCATTATGATTGGTTGATTCTTCTGCTTCTGCCTGCGACGCCGACAGTCTAGTTGTAATTAGTTCATGAGTGTCGGAGCCATAAGCAGAATCAAGAGAAAGTAAAACCGTTCGGATTCTTCCGACTCCAAATACGTCAGGCTTACGACTCCGATTTTCGATTTTGACTAGGTTGGAAGCACTCTTACGACTCCGAGTCCGTCGCCAGTGAAAACTAACCTTCAAAAATTGGCCACGATAGTCCATACACTTAATTTTCTTGTCAAATATTACGTGTATGATAAGTTGTAAGAAATCGTTTTAATAAGAAATAAAAAGGACTAAATTCTGTCATACTGACAATAGATTTAAAATGTTTTTGTGGATAAGCAGCTCATTTTGCAACCGTTTCTTGCAGCTGAAATAAATTTTAAAACCCAAGAATAGGAACACTGTAATTTAAGCTGCCATGGTTAAAATTCTCAGAACGATGTGAGTTATAATTATCACGGCGCACAATTGGTTTGTCTTGGCATTTTCCGTAGTTGACACGAAAAATGCAAGTAAATTGCTTCCGCGCTCTTTTTCCCGATTCAAGGAAATGTTCCTTCAGCTGAAGTCAGTATAAAGCAGAATAAAAAAAAACGAAACAAAACAACTCCAATTAAAGAAAAGAGCTTTTGACGAAAATAAACTTTTCGCAAATACATCTACGATTCAGGACGAAAAATCGACGAAACTGAAAACGCCCTTCTCGAGATATGTTCAGATTTTTTCGTTGATTTTGATCATGGAAATTCATCTATCATCAATCTCCCTCTCCCTAATAAAATATGACTTCCTGCTTTTTGTGAAGCATGCTATATTTTGAAATTCATGCGTTTGATCTTTTGACACTGATATTCAGACAATTTCTTGTTCCTGTTTGGAAAGCCATTTCGAAAAAACTACAACAGATTGTGGACAATCCCTTAACAACTTTAACTTGAATGCACATTTTGTCCAATAGCAAAGCTATCTCAGGCTAGATTACATTTATTACACGTATATGTGCCAAACACGCCTTGTCGCGTTTACGTGGTTTGTTTGCAAAAGCTATCACGCGAACCTGACGCGCTTTTAGCGGAATATTGTTTGATTTGTATGAACGCTCGCGGGCATCAAGATTGAATGATATGTCTCCATACGCTTTGATTTCTTCTCGTTTTTTTAACAAGAGTCTCAATGAAAATAAATTCTCGAGCGTTACTAAAATGCAAGCAATTTTTTTCTTTTCTTTTTGAATTTCATTTTATCCTTTTTAGCAGATTGAAATTTTGAGTTGAAGAGGTTAGGTAAAGAAAGTTTAACAATCACCTGAGGTGAACCGCTTCAAGGGTCATCCAAGTTGTTAAAAGCTTTTTCGAGAGCAGACTTTATTCAACTGAAATATAACAGGTAAATTTGCATTTGATAATCTGATTGGAAACTGATTTCTCATGATTAAGACTGTAACGTTTTTATTAAAATCAGTGGGGAGAAACAAACAAGAAAGTTCAAAAGCAAACATTGGTTTCTATATTGCAGATCAATTTAAAACGATCAGAAATTTAAACTTTCTCACAATATTGGTTGAAACTGATTCTTCATTCTGTAAACTTAAAGGAAAGAAATCTTTTCCTTCGAAACACGTGGTGTTTCTCCTATTCAAATATCGCAAATGGTGACAATTGTGAACAAATCTGAGCTCGACGCAAAAAATTATTCAATATTTTAGAGTTTATATAATGTATAACATTAAACAAAACTTGAATTTATCTTTATACAATTTTCTATTTGATTGAATCTGTAGGTTGCCGTGGTTTAAAAGCCATCAAGTACTCAACATGTCGTAGATTCGAGATAAATAATGAAGAAATCAAAAATCGGTTTAAAATTTCTAAAGTGGGATGTGAGTCGATATGAATCTCCCTTCGCCACAAATAAAAACAGCTCTTGAAAAAAAAGAGGGAAATCTGAGTAGTAAAATGTTAGACAAAAAAATATTGGTTGCCCATACCTTGTATATCCTGCCTTTGTAGTAAAATAAAGCACTCGTTTGCCAGAATGTAATATCTTATTCTAACTTGGAAACCTTGAAACAAGAAAATTGCAATTTAAAAGCATTAAATCCATATCATATTTGCAAGCAAGAAAAAATGACGTAAAAATGTTCAAGGCGAGTCGTTTTGTTTGAAATTGGTCTCGGTATATTGCTTCTCTCGACGAGAAAATAAAATAAAATAAACAGGTGGAAATTGTCCCTCGAGGAGCTAAGTAAATTGATTTTAGCAACATTTCTCCTTTTCCGGCATGTTTTATTCTACACCGTGTTAAAATAAATCAGCCTTCTTCTTTTCCGCAAAGCCGAAATTTGCGAAATGCTTCAGGCTCACTTGACAATTCCTTTCATATGCAAATTGTACGAAATGAGAGAAAGAAAAAGAGCTCTAAAGTTGACGCGTTTTCGACACATCGGATTACTTTTTCCCTTTGAAATGAAGTCTTCAAATGAAATGCCACTTACGTTTTTTGTCCATAGCTATCGGCAATCAATTTATAATTTAGAAAGACAGCTCAGGTATAAAGCCAAAATCTTTTACCGTACAAATGGCAGAAAGTGATTTCTTTGACACGTATCATACAAAAAATTAAACATTTTTAAACACATCGCGATGAAAAAACAAATTGTAGTAGCAAAACTTACCAGGTTTTAAAAGTAGCAAGATCAAATATCATAAGATGTATATTGCCACTTTCCCGCATAAGAGATTCAGACGAAGTCCAACTTAGAAAATACAACAAAAAGAGACTCCCCGCTGGGATACACCTGTGATCTATTACTTTGAGAGACTCCTTACTTCTTAATGTTCGCGTTTTTGCTCGTAAAACTCTAACAGAAGCTTTATCAGTGACCTAGTGCTCTATCAAGAATTCTTTTTTTAAAAACACGCGTACATGCGGTTAGAAACAATGCAGATTTGTGCACCTTTCAAAAACCAACCTTGCGGTCTACAGCGATGTGCGCGCCGAAATAATTGGACCTTTTGTTATCAAATTATGTCCTCAACCGGAGAATAATTACCATACACAAAACAACTCGAAAACTTGTCAAAGATTAGTTTACAAATGCGAGAGATATAAGCCAGATTAGCAGCTCCTTAATCTACGGATAATAAAGTAAGACCGTAAGTGTCTTTGACCCGAAAATTGAGCTTACTAAGTTATGATAAAAAGATGCGTCTTAATCGAATGGCCGATTTTTACAGCTCGCGTGCGCTTTTTTCAACTTTCAACTAATTGTCGTGCAATTACAACACGCGTGGTTTTCAAATGAGAATTTGCTGAATTGTTCATGGAAGAGTTACTTTCTATTAGTTCGGCGCAGAGAATTAAGATTACTGTGCGAAGTCTGATAACTATCAAATATTCTTCGGATAATTCTACCATTGGCTGATTACTTCAGATCAGAGATCTGCTCGGTTTAATTAAAAGTTCTTCTTTTTCGGCATTTCGTAATTAAAGTTAATTGCAATCAGTGAAAAAAGAAAACGTGAGACTTTGATAACAATTTATTCTGTCAGTTGATATTCTCGATTAGCCCTTAAAAACCTCGTGAGATCAATTTTTTCCAGAAATCGAGGAAAATTTTTCTTTCCAAATTGAGCTGATGCTAATATCGATAAAAAGTTCTTTAAGTTTTTTCAAATTCAGCAAAAACTTGCGTTCCTTTCGCCGATTAAAAACAGTTCAGCATTGTTTATAAACGGAAGCTTGGAATACAAACGATTTTAAAGATCAAACTTAAAATTATTAGTCATTTTGTGTATTAAAAATATTTTGAGATAACATCGGGACCCACTAATCTGGGTTAAGATTGTTTCGAAATTGCCAGTGTTATGTTGCTTTGTTTGGAAAACCTCCTGAAGGAAATGAAACAAATCAAAGCGATCGTGGATTGAATCTTAAGCCAACAGCTGATCGTGGGAAACGAAACGTAGACCGCCCCTTCTTTTTGCTGGTTAAGGAGCGTGGGGTGAGATAACGACACGCAAGTGGTTATGGTTTGGTTATGGTTCACGCGCATGCGTGAGTAAGAAAATAAAGTTTAGTTGTCTTAGTAACGTCTAGGTTTCATATCAGACAACCCTGTTAAGTGTTAATCAGAAAATATATTTCATTTGTTTTATTTGCTTCTTAAAGACATCAAATAGTAATGGAATTTATTTTCAAACGCTTTGATTTTCCCCCTGCATGTTGAGTAAGATGATGTCTTCATCCACAATTAAAAAAAGTTGCAGAAAAGTGCATGTAAAATCATGCTTTGATGGGATTCGGACCCATGCCTCCCAGTTACTGGTTGGGCACTATTACCAACTAGGCTACATAGCCACCTATTTGGAGCGAGGTAAATTTAAGTCCGTTGTTCTTTCCATTAAGGAATCGAATCGGGTTAGATCTCATTCGCGCGCGACAAGGTACAAATATGGTAGCCAAGTTTACAGTAGCCTGCTGAACAGGCTTAAATTGATGCATTTTTTAAGGACAATTTTCTAAGGATGCAAGCGCATAGCGGAGGCAAGCGCTTAGCGGAGGCAAGCGCTTAGCGGAGGCAAGCGCTAGCGGAGGAAAGCACTGGCGCAGGCAAGTGCTTAGCGGAGGCAAGCACTAGTGCAGGGAAGCACTTGCGGAGGCAAAAAAATAAATTTGCTGAATGAAAGAAAAAAGTCTTCGCCTTAACAACTTGAGAAATTGTTAGGAGGTAAAAATTTGCGATCTCAGCATTACAGAATCAGTGCGAGATTCCGCCTGATATTTTGATATTCTCAGTTTCCCTGACAACGCGGTCTCAATCTGTAGCGACTCGACTCTACCTCTCTTTCTAAACCAAGACCTTAATGCAAATTGATCCCCGTCTCGCCTTCATTCTCTTGAAAGAAAGATTTGCTGTGGCTCCTATCCAAAGTTTTGTTTGTAGTGACTGCACAGGTTACCCAATCTCTCAAGTTCGTGTGATTCGTTGAAGATTGACACAAGTAGCCTATTTTAGCGATTGCTATTCTGAAGTCCAAAATGGTGGTAAGATAAGACAGTCGGAGCGATGAAACAGTTTCGGAGCGTTTCCAGCAAGTTCACTATAAGCAAAATTGCATGGTGTTGTAATGGTGGTTAACAAACAAACTCAGAATTCCAAAGAAAACTCCCACATTTTAAATTCACCACCAAATTCTAATAGCTCACTCTGAATTAATTCGAATTCGTGCATGAGCTTTACTTCCAATTTTACAAATTCCACTCCAATTCTCAAACTTTACTCCAAATTCGAAGAGCTCACTCCGAATTCTAAGCTTACTTCAAATTTTAAAAGCTCACTCCAAATTCTAAAATTTCACTCTGAATTCGAAACGCTCACTATGTGATTCTAAACTACTCCACTCTGTATTCTAAAGGTTCATTCCCAGTACTAAACTCTGTCTACTTTGGAAAAATACAGCTTTCAAAAGCAAATGTGAACAAAGTTGAGATGAAGCATGATCTCCCGGTGAAGCTGTTTGCCACGAAAATTTACGCCTAACGGAGATTATGACGCGTTGATGGTTTATAAAACTTTTAAACAAAAATGCCTTTTTCCCAATAACTCGGGCGCGTTTTAGGATTTTAACTTCAATTTTTGGAAAATAGTTTGAATTATTTATTGAATATACTCGAAAAAAATTTGACTCAGTTTCCGATGCTTTGCAGTACAATTCTTTTAAAAGTAATAAAAAAGTCAATAACAACGATAAAACATTTGAAATAGGTGTTACAATCATGCCAATTTACAAACGTTGGGATTATGGGATTCCAAGGACAATGTAGCTTTAATGAAAGAGTGATCGTATCATTAGGGACTTGGATATTGATGGGGCGATACAAGAAAGATGCCATTTTAATGTTTTTGGCAATTTATGGGGACTTGATGCACTGAGGATCTCAGTTCAACAGAAATTTGGGAATCACCTCCTCGCAGGATAAGTAAATAGATAACATAACGAGAGAATCATTATTTTCTCTTGATAGCGTAGATACCCGTACCCCCCACGCCCGATGAGGCTTCCACGGTCTTGCTGGCCCCCTAAGTCACTATTTGCAGTGTTTCCAATTTCTGAAAAACTTTCTTTATTTAAAATTTTTGCATTAAAAATAAGAATAACGACCTTAATCCAAGAAATATAAATATTGCTCTTGTTCTTTAAGCCAAACAGAAAAGGGGTCCTGTACTGATAGGAGCGGAGCCAGGTGACCCTCTTTCAAACTGGTAGATTATACGGAATCGTACAATCCAAAAGGGAACAAAAATCAGGTTCGTTCACGATTTAGATTGAAGAAATGTTAAATGGTTTCCGTGTTTACATGATGTAAACACGCGGGAGGTTGGGAGAACACGAGATAAGCGCAGGAAACCACGACGCGAAGCGGAGTGGTTTCCAGCTTATCGAGTGTTCTCCCAACCTCCCAAGTGTTTACATCAGGCTATGTAAACAAGGAAACCGTTTTACATTTCTTTTATAAAATAACTAATGAAAGAGGAACGAAAACCGTGTCTACATACGCTCATGTAAAATGGTTTTATGGCCAATCAAAGCGCGCGTACTATTTGAATTATTTTATAATACTTCTACATTCCCCAGTTACCTGCTTTTTATGCGCCTTTTTACCGCCCAATGTGTCACCCAGAGATTTATGTGGTCAGCAGATTGCTCGCTAAAAGGCGGGTCTTCCCAAACATGGCGGACGAAGCATGTCTCTTCCTGCATCACCTCACTAGACTTAATTTTTGTTAGAAGCCTTTTTCCTTAACGTGGATTCTAGCTGAAGCTGGTGGTATGGCAAACCTTTACCTTGAATTTGATGAGGACGCTGGGAACAAAACTCATATTATACCGAAATGTTACGACGTAAAAGATGTAAACGCAAATTCCTCACAGAGGCAGTTGTTGATAAATTACATGGCAAAAGATGGAGGAATTCCCGTCAATTTTGGGTTGAATATCTTAGGATGGATGGTAAGCGTCGTGTCTGATCTCTATGCTGTGCTTTATTGTCTTAATTTTTTGCCTTGCTGTACATTCTATTACTTTTACTAAAACTATCCGGTCTGATGAAAATGAAAAACGAAAGCATGTAAATGTAGTCGCTCATATTGACAGTTGCGTTAGATCATATTGGAGGTCGTTGTATCGATGCCCGATTCTGAGTAATTTCACCGAATGGTAGTCTGAAAAGCTCTCTTGTATTTTTAGTTTTATTTGAAAGTATTTATTCTGAGATTTGTTTGTGTGCGAGACAACATTTTTCGACCTTTCGACCGGGCAGCCGCGCGTAGGATTTAATAACAAAAAAAAAACAATCACTTTCTCTGTTTCCGAACACCTTGCAAATACTGCAACTTTAGGGAAGCAGAAAATTATTTCAAACTTCTTTCCGATGGAGATAGATGATCATTCTGCAGCAGAAAGTTGACAAATTATATTATGGGCATGGTGATTTGTAAGTCCTACATGTGTTTTCAACCTGCTCGTCTCTCTACTTGATGTACTATTGCATAATATTATGTTAAGTACTCCTTTACATCGAAATTAGAATTGAAAATAGCGATTTTATGCGGTCATTGGTTAGAATATCAGACAATTTGGTTCAGAAAGCGGGCAGTTTTTCAAATCTTTGTCCCAAAAGACTTCTCCTTACTATTCGATTCCTTTGTTGTTGAAATTGAAGCAGGTGAATTATGCCGGCTACTGTTCATTCATTATGCAAAAATAATTTTGTGAGTTATTACTTGTTTGCCGAAACATGCATCAAAATATATTCTTCTCTTAATGATGTACAATAAATTTCTTTAGGGAGTTGTCGGTTCAGATTTTTCATGCATATTTACAAGTGTACTTTAATTTTTGGTATCAATGTTATTGTATATACTTAGGAAATACAGCCAAAAGATTTATTTCCCTTCAAATTGTTTTGACTATTGAAAATTGCTGTGAACATGATTTGATAATGCTTTCCTTATTTTTATCTGCATGGTTCTGAAATGCCATCATATAATTTGCTAATTTTACTACAAGTTCCTTGGTTTTGAAAAAAGATATCTGGCAGCTGTGAAAAATAAAATTGAGCTTTTCTCTTTTTTTTTTTTCCATTTAATAGAAACATTTTATATTATAGTGAGGTCAGCTACAGGTAACAAATAATAAAAATAAACCCCACAATATGAGGAATTATTTTGTCTTTTCAAAGTACAGTTGTTATTTGGTTAGAAGGGGAACCAGAAAAAACTCTCCTCTCAAAGAAAATTGATGTCAAACGCAGGGTGTGTCTTATGATATATGGAATTCTTTGTGATGTTTTCCTTTCTTTTGTGTTTGAAAAGTGATAAGGATATCATCTCCTACAAATACATTTACTGACAAGGTCAATATATTTTTCCAGACATGTCAGTAAATTGAGGATGTATGCATTTTATCTTTGAGTGAGAAATATTAACAAAAGATTATTATATGAGTTAGCCTTTACATTTATGGAATCAGCTTTTTCTTAATATTGAACAGTTGCCTTATTTCAGCATTTTCTGCAATTAATGTAATTTGGTCTCTCAAACCTAAAGGTCAGTTATAAATATAACTGTTGCCTCTTATACTTAATATTATAGCTTTTGTTAACATTTCTTAATTTTTTAAACCTGCACATTTCTTTTGGTACATTTGTGAGTTCAAAACAAGTGACCTATCAAAAGTTGACGCAAGCAAAAATAAAGGGGTTGGATATTGGTGTCAAAGTGTGGGGTTGTACTGTTTTATTTATGGGAAAAAGCGGACTTTGAGATTACTTTTTGGCTGTAATTTCCAAAACTTTTATGTTGAAAGAATCCACTGAACAGTTAATATCAAAAACTAATGGCTTCATTTATTTTTAGCTATTGGTATACTGTAATATCTACAATCTTATTATATTTCATTCTTTTTTCACTACAGTTTATTACAGATGATTCTCTTACTTCATTTTTTTATTACATTTATTATTTTTGTAATACATTGGTGATTGTCATTTGTTTCATACATGAGCCACTGGCTCTAAGTCTTAAAGGCAATTAAATCGAACACAGTTTGAAACATCTTTTAAAACTACTGAATACAGAGATCATTTGCACATTAACTTAACTTACAGAAAAAGTGACTTCAACTTCCATCATAATATAAAACAAGCACTCTTAAAAAAAAAAACATTTTAGTTCAAAGTTAATTGAATTCAACCTTGATAGTGTTTAGTATAGGTTTTTGTTTACTTCATGTCAATTTGCTCAACTCTGCAAGGTTTTTTGGAGAAAAATTTTCAGAGCTGTGGTGTAATTATCATGTTTTTTGTTATAGATTGTTTTCATCTTGTTCTGTGTCATTCGCCGACTTGTGTGGGATTATGGAAGACTAGCTCTGATACAGAAGGAAGACCAAGGGTATGTATGGTATTGTAATTTAGTAAAGGACAATTATTGTACACTGATTTTTCAACTAACCATTTTGCGACTGTGACACAGATTTAGATAATAGTAACATAAATACTGTCATGTCATGTCCAGGAATATTCAGTGAAAGCAAGCCATGTAAGATTGTTGTGGTTCTTATTTTAGATGGACTGAAATGTTCTATGGATCAAGGCAAACATCTGAGGAGGGACGTGCAAGTCAAGAAGTTGGCATGAATGCTGCAGAAACTGTTGAATTTCCAGCTGTCAAAAGCAAGGTTAGTATTTTGTGACATGCATTATGCATGTAGGAAATTTAACCAATTTAACCCTTTAACTCCCAAGATAGCATCAGTAATTCTCCTTTCTGTTCATGATATAGTTCCTGTGATGTTAGTTTGGAGAATTTGGTATCAGATCAACTAGTAATCCCCTAATTGATATTTTTCTTTTTTCTCATCACTTGTCTGCTTGATATTGTAAGGAGAAAATCTATCTTGGTCACTCATGGGAGTTAAAGGATTAATGGGATTTGCTAACTGGTAGGGAAATCCTTTTAACTTTCAAATTTTGAAGAATTCCAAGCAATTTTCGGCAGTAATAGGAGGTGGTACAGGTGGTAAATTTTACCAGTGACTGCCTGAAAATGAGAACACTTATGTTTGACTTCCTCCATCTAATAGCTATCCTTGGTCCCTTGGTTTGACATTGCCTCTTTAATTGTATTGTATGGGCTGGTCCTAAGGAAAAAATGCTTCTTTTAAAAGTGAAAAAAAAGTTTGAAAGAGTGCTTTCTTGCAATTAACATGCTAAAAAAAACAGCTGTGAAAAGTAGAATTATTGCTGGGAGTGAAATCTTGCAATTGCTGTATAGAATCTGTTTTACTTCAAGGTCCATAACTTAAAATTACTCATAAATAGGGGTTCATTTGCTCAATAAATAGCAAGAAGGAACTTAGTTGATCATTAAGTAAAGGTATTGTAATCAGTTTTGTAGATTTCCAAGCCGTATATTTACATGATGTTTGAAATCCAAGATGGCAGATGATTGAAATAATTCTTAGAATTGATGTGTTTTCATGCACATGCCCAACAGTGAGACTGCCCTTTTTAACCAATTTGCCTAGTTTGTACATTTTGTTTAGTTGAAGTGAATCAGCTTGTTTCACCATTTTGACCAGTAGAAGCAATTCAGCTAGTTTCTATTAGTTCAGTTAATTTGACCATTTTAACCACTTAAAGAAATTGAATTAATATTGTGTTTAATTCATATTACATTAATATATCCTTGTTTTCAGGGTCTTTTCTCATGGATCCCTGTGTTCATGAGAGTGACAGACAATCATATCCGTCTGAAGTGTGGTGTAGATGCATTTCAGTATATAATATTCCAGAAGCACCTTATAGTTTACAGTGTGATCATATTCTGTCTGTCCATTGGTATAGTCCTACCAGTCAATTACACTGGAACCAATGGTAAGTGGGCCATGAGTGAAACATGAAGCTTAGGTACATGTCTTCTGTTTTAGTAAGGAATGAAAGGGGTAAGTTTCTAAAGAAACTGTGGTACTGCATTGGTGGGAGAGTATAACAGGGTAATTTAGTATTATCAACTGAGGTTAATAATACTAAATACCAATACTAAACCATTCGCACTGACGCTGGAAATTTTGACATCGAAACTCTTTACAGTGGCCAATTTACATTATCAACTCAGTTGATAATACTAAATTATTCTGTTTTAGCAACTCTTTTCAGGGTGTGGGGGGGGGGGGGAAGAGGGAGATATGGAATCTGTTCAACTGATTCTCTTTTATTCACAGTCACTACAAAGGCCATTTATATCCTGAGATTAATTAGTCTCAGTCACAAAATCTGTACATTGATGATGAGAAGCTACTTATATTTAACCCTAAGAACACATCACCATAAAATTCTGGCAAGGCATTGTGTGGATAACACCAAGGGCCTGGGTTTCAGACCTGGCCTGGTCATTGTGTTGTGTTCTTGGTCAAGACACTCTCCTATCACAGTGTCTTTCTCCACTCAAGAGTATAAATGGGTACCGGTGAATTGTCAGAGAGCCTGATGAAATGTTGGGGGTAGCCTTGTGATGGATAAGCATCCCATCCAGGGGGTCAGGGTGGTGATACACCTAGTCACTTCTGGAACCCGGGATCTGCTTGGGCTGGGCAGCTACTTGGCTTGAGTACAGACCAAGCAGTTAGCACAATACTTTTTGCTGAACAAATAGAGAAGCCTTGACTGTGGTCTGTTCTGTTGTAAAGCATGCAGGAACAGTAAAGCACACAGTCAAGGCTTCTCTATTTGTTTCATAATAAAAAATCTGTTACATTTCCCACATAATACTTTCAATTTTCAAAACCAACTCTATTTACAAAGCAAACAACAGTTTCATCAGCATGCTCTTTCAACCAATGACAGCGTGCATTATATCTGAACTTTACTATAATATCACTTACTGGTACCTGTTCGATAGCATTATTCACCCATTGAAAAATTGGGCATAAGGGTCGAACTTCATCACTTGATGTGGAGTTTGAACATCCAAATTGGAAAGAAGAGTAGGAGAAGCACAATGAAATTGTAATTTTAGTATTTTATTGGGGTTCCAGAGCCAAACAAGAATTCTTTTGGTGCCACAACAGTGTCTAACCTAATGGCTGACTCCAGCGTCTTCTGGCTTCATACAGTTTTTGCAATTATTTACACTGTGTTAATGGTGATTGTGTTGCGGCATTTTACCAACCTGTTTGTGTTTGAGAGCCACGATGATTCCAAGAAGACAATCATGATGACTAATGTACCTAAAAATGTGACAGCTGACTTGATCATGCAACATTTTCGGTGAGAAGTGTAAAGATGTTACGAGTGTTTAACCCTTTAACTCCTAATATCTGATTGTTAATTTTCCCCTTGAGCTGCTACACATTTTCTTGTAAATTAGTTGAGAGAATTTGGTGTTAGATCAAGGTAACAACTTCTACCTGATGAGATTGAGTTTTCTTATCACCTGTTTGATGGATAATGTATGGATATTATAGGGAGAAGTTACTTGTTAATCACTTCTGAGAGTTAACAGGTTTACTTGGGATGTCACTAATAACTTTTTTCCTCTAGAATATTATTATTTCACCTAAAATTAGCTTCTCACAATTTGCATAGTTACTAGTAAACCCTCTCACTCCTAGTGACCAATGAAGAATTTCTCTCATTATTTTTAACACATTGTAAAGCAAAAGTGATGAGGAGAAAGAAACGCACAATTTCATGATACAGCTTGATTGGACACCAAATTCTCAGAGCTACAATTATATGAAATATGCAAAAAACGTTGAGGGGGAACAATTTTAAGATCCCAGGAGTGACAGAGTTAAGCTTTGTTTCCTTCGCGTCTGTTGTTTGGCCTTGTTATGCGTGAAGTTCTGATAGTGTGTTGCGTGAAAAATGGAAACAAAGGCCAGTGAGGGGACTGATTTTAGAGCAAATTCACTGATTAAAAGTCTGATGAAAAGTCTGTTCATTGGGTTTTTTTTCTGAGGTTAAAGGTGTTGTTTCTCTCCATTCATAGCCATTTGTTTTCCTTCCTAGGTAATCGTTTTATTGCTTGTGTTCTAAACTTGTCAAACTAATATTTGTTGTCTCTTTCAAGGTAAAAATACGTCAAAGCGTTTCATAGCAACTTAGCGTGCTTTCACAGTCAAGCGTTTGACTCCGAAAAAGAAAATCCATGTTGATATAAATGTATCACAATTTCGACAGAAAAGAAGTTTGTTCTGCCATTACAAACAGGTTGAATGATTTTGGGGGCGAATTTGCAATGGGGCGAAACCTCCAGTTATCTAGAGAGACCGAAAAACCTGGCTTATATATGCTCTCGCATTGAGCGTTTGGATCATAAACTATTGGATCGTAGGTCATAATCTCTCTTGCATTTCTCTAGGGAAATCTATGGTGAATCACAAGTCCTTGAAGTTCAAGTTGCATTTGACTTTGTAAAACTGAAGCAAGCGCAGAGAAAAGTTCTTGCCGCTCAGATGGGTAGGGAACACTGCGAAGAACTTCTTCGCAAGACTGGGGAGAGACCGTTAACCACAGTCAGCACCAACAAGCTGTCTCCATGTTGCCACTGCTGTGGCGCCAGTCACGTGGATGGGATTGAGTACTTTACTGAAGAAGAGGAAGATGGGAAAGTCGAAGCTGATCAACAGAGGCAAAAGCTGAAGAGTCTGGGAATAGCTTTTGTGACATTTGAAAATGCAAAGATTGTTCAGAGGTACAACAATTCTAAATTAATGGAAGCTAGTGTGACAGACCTACTTATTAAGATGTGCGCGGATGTTGGTCATGCTGTTTTTCTCTTATTGATCGAGATGATATTAAGATGCATTTTTTTAAAGAAAATTTCTCAGAGTAATAACAGCAACATTGCCAACATTCTGCTTGCGTACGAGCAAGCTCTGATTATAAGTGTGCAGTACGCACTTTATTCCGCCCGCGGGAAGATTGGAGATAAGTCGGGGAGAGCCTGGCTGGGAGTCTGGCACTAACCAGTGCCAGGCCCCTTGTACACCTCTCGCCGGCTCACTCTGCTCCAGGCATCATACTTTCCCGCGGGCAGTCGAAGAAACCCTCGGGCCAAACCGCTGATAATGACGGCCAGCCTTATAATCCTTCGAATATTTTTTGCTTGCGTGATTGGTCGAAGCGCGGTCGCAGTCATATGACTATCGCTTACGGTATTATCTTACAGTAAAGGGAACAGGGCGGTCCGACTGGCCGAACAGAGAGAATCTCGTCAGTTCAAAACGTCGAAGGAAAAGTCTCAAAGAAAGTACTTCTGCTTGAAATCAAAGAGCGAATTATCGCTTGAAATGTAAATAAACATTAGCCGAAATTAACATAAAAGCCATATTCCTTCAAATTGACGTGATCAACAAATTCGTCATTTTTCATTGAATAGGCCAAAAAGTACGCTTCCATCGCCAGAGTTCGTTTTTGCTCGCCCTTGCTCTGACGAAGAACTGACGTCCGAAAAGTTACCTTTAGAAACTGCTTGCGGTGGCCACGCCTTAGGCGTTAACATTATCAACTCAGTTGATAAACAAATTTATCTTTCAATACATCCCACAGAAGCAGAACCACAGTTTCTTTGGAAACTTATCCCCTCTTTTTTTCATTTTTCTCTGTCTTGCAGATGTCTGAAAGACTTCAACACAATCAGACATGGAAGTCCAGAATCGTCTGTGTCACGGAGGATCTTTTCAGACCACTGGAATGTGTCGCAGGCTCCATTAGCTGGGGACATTATCTGGGAACACCTTTCCGTAGACAATGAGAGTTGGTGGGTCAGGGCAGTTCTTATCAATACATTGCTGTTTATCTTTGTCCTATTTATCACCACGCCGGCTGTGGTACTGTCTACTTTGCAAGAGTTGGAGGCCAGTGTCGGTGAGCAGTTTATTTTTTCAAACTGTTTATTCCTTGAAAAAAAAAAGAAGGCTGTCTTGTCTTGTCTAGGTTTGGGTGACTGTATTTTCAACATTATTTAGCTAAAACAAACACGAGGAGCTAAATACAAATTGAGAAGTGAGAGCTGTTTCAGTTTTACAGCTTCTTGGTCAGTACCTCATGAAAGTATTGTTCAGTAGTTGTCATTTAAAAGGTTACAAACTGCGGTTTTAAGTACAGACCTTTTACATCATAATAATCAATTATTCACCGAAGTAGAGGTGAATTATTGTTTTAGCATATATTACACACCGCAAAAGATAATTTATCTCTGTTACTGATTGCGAAACTTGTCGGAAATTAGAGTCTTGACACGCCATTTTTGTCTTTTCGGCTGCTCAGAAGTGAATAGTACTCGCTTATCACTAAGAACTCGCCTATCAGCGTGCAAAGCATTAGTCACCTGACTAGTGACATGACTAATGAATAATATTACTTGAAAGTGCTGCTCAATCCTTCAGTAAAAGTTAGAACTACCTGTCACTTCTTTCAGAGTTCTTAGTCTTCTGACAACAAGCTGAAATAAGTTACAGAGTTATCCAGTGATCGTTTTTGATCTTTCTTTCCCAAACTTTTCGTAGAGAAAAGCAATCCAAAGCTCGCTGTCCCTCCGAGTCCATTTCTCACTCAGTTCTTGCCCACTATCTTGCTGTGGAGTTTTGCGGCGATCCTTCCAGCGGCTGTGTCGTGGTCAAGTTATTTTGAAGCCCATTGGACAAGGTACGGTACGATTTTAAAGGAAATGCATGCTAATGTTTGGGAGTAACGGTTGAAAGCGAGTAATTACGATGAATAACAGCGAGTAATAATGAGCGTAACGTTTAATACAGGAGCAATCGTTAAAGGTGAACTACCATTTCTCTCAATCTTGAAGACTTCCTAAGCCTGTGGAAACTCTTGTTCACATTTCATCAAATATTTAAAGTTGGTCTAAAAACGCTAAAGGGCAAATTGCCGGAAGGTCATTTTTTTGCCGTTTGCCATTTGTCACGGAGATACAAGACGGAAGCCGGTTACCGGCGGTCTACCGCTGACTATAAGACCTCTTACCGCCGTCTGTTTAGCCTACGAGCCGCATTCGTGTTTGGATTTAGCCTTACGGCTCCTTTCAGGGCTGTAGCTGCCGATAACACCATCGGCAGCCTCTTATGGAAACCTTTGTTAAAATGGACTGCTTAAAGTCTAGACCCACATCTGAAGCGACTTTTTCGTGAGACAAACGATTATACTTCGCAACCAATTACTTACTCTATCTACAACCGAAAACTACCTTTTTCGGAACTCCCCTCTCTTAAAGCACCGCACTTCGTGATGAGAACCTTTTTTGCCCTTAAAATCGTTTAACGTTTTAAATTAAAAGTTTCAATGTGAATTCCTTGTATGGAGGAAGATATTTGGAGGTTTTGCCCCATTGCAAGTTCGCCCCTGCCACCTTTGAGTGTTTCTGCCCCCACCCTAGGTAAAACAACCTCGCACCGACCTTTACCAGTTCTCTCCAAAATCTTTCATGTCGTTCCTGTAGAAAACATATTTTCATCAACATGCATTTTTTTTCTGAGTCAAATGCTTGACCACGCTAAGTCGCTATGAAACACTTGGCTCAAGGACATGTGGGCATGAGTATTTTAATAAACATACTCATATGTTGCTGGGCTCAGCATATTCAAAAGCTGCGAAATACATAAGTTGTCCTTTGCTTGAGAATACTTGCAAATGAAAATTTTATATTGATATTTGCACAATAGAAATTTGATAAATTTAATAGTAATTTAATAAATTATTTGTTGGCAGCCAAAGGGGCCATTATTGTTTAGTTTGTAGCTAGAAGTAAGAAAGCCCTTGATGTTGTATCTTATCTTCTTGCAGGTCAAAACTTGAGCATTCTGTGATGGTCAAGACTTATATCTTTTTAATGTTGATGTTAATTATTCTTCCGTCTCTGGCTCTCACCAGGTAAACAATTAAGCTGAGCGATATGTGGTTTTTTTTAAAAGACTGTTAAAACCGAGTTCACCGTTGCTTCGATTGTGAAGAGTATTTGTACTTGAGCAGTTTTTAGCTGAACGTCGAAAGTGAATCAGGATTGCATTTCTTGCGGATAACTACATTTCGGGATTGGTCGAGAAAAATTTGGTATTATCAAATGAGTTGATAACACGAGTTGGCCACTGTAAAGAGTTTCAAAGCGGGCGTTTCGAGCGCTAGCCCTTCCTCAGGGCGAATGACGAAGGGCTAACACTCAAAACGTCAGCTTTGAAACTCTTTACGGTGGCCAACTCATGTTATCAACTCAGTTGATAATACCAAATTACTCTGCTACACTCTCCCACCGACGCAGCTCCACAGTTTCTTTAGAAACGTACCCCCTTTATTCATTTGTCGAGAAAAATCGAGTCAACCAATCAGATGCAAAAACTAATGCCCTTCGCGGCTGGTTCACGCGAATTTTCCCGCGCTTCGGGAAGTTTGGTCGTTTAATTAACTGCTCTAACTTTTCCTTTTCTCGTTAGAAATTTTCTTGTGTTTTAACTGAAAACTGTGCAGTAGTTTGACACAAAATTATTGGGTGACGTGGTGAGCTAATATTGAGACGTATTTAAGACAATCTTCCTGGCCCATCTCGTCCTTGGTCCTTGTGTTCTGTCCATTGGCAAGACACCTCACCCTCGCAATCGCGCTTCCCACTCGGGAAGGTTAGGGCTTTAGTCCCTATTAGGGGTAAGGTGGGGGATCATTGCTCTCTGGCAAAAGCGAGCAAATATAAAATTCAGGTGACGACCGGTGCTGCGTAATGTGTTGGAAGGGAGGCATGCACCCGATTAGGCTCGGCTGCCAAAGTTCGGGCTGAGCCAGGAAAATTTTTCTCGCCAATTTCTATTGCCTCGCTGCTCCAACAGAAATCATGATAAATTACTGAGGGAACTTGGAATTTGATCAAGAGAAATGATAACTTAGGTTTTTCACTTAAGAGAGCGGACGGTTACTCAAATATTTTTGCTGTGTTTTTGCTGCAGTGCGGATGCTTTGTTTCATTTGACGCTTGGAGGACGTTTGCCCGAATTCCAAAGTAGACTAGCGTGAGTATAAAATGCCGATTAATTTTTTTTCTTAGTAGTATATTTTAAGGAGTAAATTGAAAAGAGTTCCTGAAATAAATCCTTTTTCTCCGTCGAGGTGAATACTTTGCAACTTCTCCTCACCACGTAAACACATCATAAAGTTCACCGATAGTTAGAATCAGGGAAGTGGTCGAGTGGAAAATATTGACACAATCTGATAACAAATTCTCTCAACTAACGTTTACCTAAGTATATGAGCGTTATGTCTGCTTAAATCTCAGGTTTAGCAAGTTTCTTCAAAACATATATTGTAAGGTTTGATCGTATCTTCAAAAGGAAATCGTTTGATCAAGTAATTTGAGCACCTCCAGGGGTTTCAGTAAGACGAGAGCCTGCACGGAGGCTAAACAGACGGCTAACAGACGGTTATGGAAACCCGTGTACTCTTGTAACAGTTTAACTGATTTAGTAAACTTAGCTACAGCAAAAACGGGAATATTTTCACGACTTGGTCAAGAGTTTTATCTTTATACCTAGCAGCACTTCTTACTGTCTCGATGCAATAATTTCCTCTCGTTTTGAACAATGAAGAACACGCAAGGAAAGGTGAATTGTCAGTTGGCAGTAAAGGGAGTTTTTCTGACAGTAACAATTTAGTGTCTGTTGTGATCTTACGGGTAAAGGTTGTTCTGAAAAGAACTCGCGATTGTCGGTGACTGCGATCAGTGATGATTTCCGCTCAGGTGGTCGAAACGCCGATTTTTGTCACTGAAAAGAGCCCCCTTTCTCTTAGGACTACCATCATCCTCGACTAGGACTGAGCTTTTCTCTTAACCACGTCTGTTTGCTCTCTGTTCCAGTTGCGTATTCTTACCCAACAATGGCGCGTTCTTTGTCAATTATCTTGTAACATCAGCACTGATTGGAACCGCGCTGGAACTGTGTCGCTTCCCCGAGCTAGTCTCTTATGCAGGAAGTATGGCTTGTGCACGAAACGAAGGAGAGAAAAGGCTTGTTCGCAAGGTCAGTGGACTCTTAGACCTATGTTACGGTTGTTCTTCTTGCAATATTCAGTTTCGTCGCCTTTTTTTTTTTGTGGTTTTGCCCCGTACAAGTCAAATTGAAGGAAAAACAACTTATGATCACCGGAAGGCATAAAAGTATTAGATGAGTAGTGTAAAACTGAGGAAGAACGGGGTTTTTGAAGTGTGTGAAACAAACTTTGTTAGGACTCG
The DNA here is from genome assembly GCF_036669915.1 of Pocillopora verrucosa. Taxonomy (NCBI): domain Eukaryota; kingdom Metazoa; phylum Cnidaria; class Anthozoa; order Scleractinia; family Pocilloporidae; genus Pocillopora; species Pocillopora verrucosa. The sequence continues at coordinate 12,349,646 of NC_089324.1, read as the reverse complement.
TTTGAAGTCAACAAGACCTCCGTTTTCGGTTTTTTTCAGGGAATGAATCTCTGAAACTTCCTGTTTTATCACTCTTAAGAATCGTACTACATGCAAGTTTTTGTTCTGACACCAGGGTTGTTTATTTTACCAGGAAGCCGTGCGTGAGTTTGCTTATGGACAGCAGTACGCCTGGATGTTAGTTATCTTTACTCTAATGGTTGTTTTCTGCCTCACCTGTCCTCTTGTCACGCCATTTGGTAAGTCACGCAAAACATTTTCGTCACGTTTGCAAACGTTTATAATGGCTGCACTACATACAGCCTGCGAGCACGAGCGGCGAAACCCATGAACGAAGCGAGCGAGTGAGAGCCTCTGTTGAGCCAGACCACTTACAGAGCATATAGAAATAAGAACTACAGGGGTCAAAACTATAGATTAGTCATCCTTCTGAGGATGCAGTTAAAAAATGTGTTGTCCTGCTGCTTCCGTTTCCAGCGAATTCACTCAGCACAAAGTCTAGAAGAGAACGATTCTTCAATCACGATTGTGAAACATCTCGAGGCGTAATTGTATCAATTTCCAGTAAAGCCTCTTTACAGTGTTTTACTCTGATTTTAGCCATGACCAAACTTATGAATCTAACTGCCCGCCACAATATTATTTTTTTTAACCAGTGTTTTCATTATTTATTCACAGGTTTACTTTACTTGGCCATGAAGCATTTAGTCGATCGATACAATCTTTACTTCAACTATCGCCCTCCAGCTTATAACTACGTGGACAGCAATGTACATCACACTGCTGTGACGTTCGCCGTCATTTCAACTTTCTTTCTGTTGCTATCACTGTTATTTTACTCCTCTATCAGACTAGGTAAGTACGACACGTCAGTCTAATGTGTGCCTTATCAGAGCAATTTTCAAATGAGTGTCAAAAGTGATCCGGCATTGCGATATTTTTCACTTCACTCTGTGATTGCGCCAGCCTTTCAACCAATCAGATGCAGGAGTAAAACCAACCGCGACTTGTTCACCCTGCTTTCCCGCGCTTTAGGAAGTTTACTTGTTTTTACCTTGAATTCTCGTTCCTCGCTCCTTGTGATATTTTAATTTTGTTGCAATTGACTTTTTTGATTTCGTTGGTTTTGGTTTTCGACATTCGAAAAACGCTCTTCGACCCCGTGAGTTAAGAGTCGACTCGCTGGACTTAAAATCAAAAGGCCTGAGTTGGAACCTTGGGGCCCAGCTTCCTGGCCTCTTTTTTGCTTGCGTCATTTACCTTGAAGATCAAGATGTTGGTAGTTTTTAAATTTAAAGAGTTGAAAATATCAGGAAATAAGTAGAATAGACTGATAATTGAGCAACCGTGATACTATTCCTTAGATGTAACTATTAAATTATCAGTGGTGTCAAGTCCACAAGGTAATCGTGTTTTGGTTTGAGCAAAACAGTGCCTTTCTGAACCCACCAAAGTAACTTTTTTGCGGCGAGTTCGCCGCTAGTTCGCGGCTAGTTCGCGGCTAGTTCCATTCATTATTACAACTGTTGTGGTAATTCGCTACTGGCTGACAAATTATTTAATCAGTTCAATGTCGATAGACATCGAATGATATTTAGAAGAATTTTTCAGAAAATAGTGTTATACAATATTTTTACCTCTTGTTTTGCCTGTCGAAGACAACTTTGATTCACGGAAATCCCTATTTTGAAAATATCTAACTCGAATCCATCAAATTTGTGGAGGAAACCAAACTACAGTAATGTGATCAAGTTTTAATCAAACAGTTTTGGTGTACATCATTCCCTAACCTTTATAACGAAATTCTCATACCTTCCCATTGTATACGGTTTGCATGGAAACCTATCAATGTCTCGCGAAACTGTATTAATTCCCTAGTTTCCTTGGTGACACACGCATCAAAACCTGCGTGAAAAATTCCCTACACTACCCCTACCGAATACGGTTTCCCTAGAAACCCCCACTGCTTCGGAAAACTTCTTCGTCTAACGTGTTTGATTTTGCATAAGGCGATCGCCCGCGATCATTTCTCGTTACACGAAGCAATTGTTTTAAAAATTGGTGAGTTGGCAGTTTTATATGCTACAAACTTGCAAGCCGAGATAACATGACTGCGCTGTATAACTAAGGAGTAGTTTTTCGGTGTGGGTTACTTGGATGGATTGGGATATGGGACAATTTCGTCTGCTTTCGGAAAACTTTGGAAGTAAGTATCTACGGTAAAAGTTAGGGCAAAGGCTCTAGAAGATTCGACTTGGGTCCATAGCTATCTGTGGTTTTAATTTTTCTTTCGAGATAAATATCTTTACACGTTGCAAGTACGCATTTGCCTATGAAAACTTGCGATCAAACGTCCGCCTTTGGCCGTGAAAACGATATCTTTTCTTTGAATTTCTGAAGTGTTCCTGTAATCCTCTGTATCACTGATAGGAAAACTTTTAAAATTATGTCAAATATAAAATTTACTCGTTTGTCGTATTTCAAAAACCTTTATACTGAAAGCTTGTTAAAGATCGTCGATGGTTAAAGATTCTAGCCATATTCCTTAAATTAGCTTGGCGTTTCTTCGGCAGAAATTCGGGTAATCAGACCTGGAAATATAATTTTATTTTTTAAAATTTCACCCCTCATAAAGCGCATAGTTGAGCGAAGTAGTGGTCATTAAGGTGAAATATTTGATCTAATTTGGAAGAGATATTGCAAAAAGTTATATTAAACAAAACTTCTTGAGAAACCACTTTAAGCGACTAAACGTCTTTGTGTATTTGATTTCGAGCGTAATGTCGGTAGCAGTATTTGGGGCAAAATTGGAAATGGCAGGTTAAGGTACTGCAGAAGATATCTTCAACATGACGAAGATTTATTTGAAAACCATTAATTGGAGCTAATACGATTAAAAGCAAACTGTTATGGACTGCTTTTTCTCAAAGAAAATGTGAATCATGCGGGCGGAGAGAGGCTATTTTAGATTCACTGTATCTTTCATTGGGAAAAAGAACATTATCACGATACAAGTAGTTTGGCTTTTAACTTTAGAAGTTAACCCTAAGGGTAACTTGTATCTAATTACTCCTTAGAGTATCACTTTTGAATCACACATCAGGGTTTGGAGAATAAAACAAATGATCACCAACTGAAGAAGCCCTTGATTGTTAATCAAATTCTCCTTTTCAACATCTTAGTTAATGTATAGAGAACAGTATGGAGAATATGCATACTTATCTTAAGGTGTTAAGGGTTAGGCAGGTTGTAACTTAGGTCACTATGTCTCCTTTGAGTGTTTTCCCAACATTCCGCGCGGGTTATTACGCCGGTAAATCGAGAGCAAGTGCGGTCTCCAGTTTAAACAGAAATCACCAGCACACAATCTAAATGTTTCACATCAATCTGGAAAAAACAGTTTTCAAAAAAATCCCTTGTTCATAGCTGAAGGCACAATGCTTAAAGCCAGACGGCAAGAGAGTCAACTTTTTTTTTTACCTTGTCTTCAAGCTTCATGGTTAACCTCGTTACTGAGCCTGCGTTCATACGTCCACAAACACAAACCCGACATAATTTTTTCAATACTGTTTTTACCACTTATTCTCTCTCTCTTCAGGTATTAATGATCCCCAGACTGTTTTCACCTTGGTCGTGGTGTGTATCACAGTTCTGCTTCTCTTAGCTCGAGTATGCTTTGGAATGTTCAAGAAATTTGGACCTCACAAGGTAGTTGTTAGACCGTATTTAGTTGGTAGAACGTTGTTGTTGTTGTTGATATTTACGTTTTGTTTTTCTTCTTTTTCTCAGGAATACCTCTCGACAGATGCGGAACTCAATGGAGCTGATGTTTATATTCCTGTAAGTTCCGCTGTTTTTTGTTTGTTTGTTTGTTTGTTTGTTTGTGTATTTGTATACGCGTGTGTGTTTTTTTTTTCTTTTGTTTAATGAATGGAAGGCCTCCGTTAAAGCGAAAGACTGACGAAGGGCTCACGCCCGAAGCGTCAGCTTTAGAAACTCTCTACGGAGACCAATTTACATCATCAACTCAGTTGATAAAACCGAATTATCCAGCAAACAGTTGACGAGAATGGAGAGACTTAAGTAAGAGGGTATTATCTTGATAAAACCCCAAGTTCTCCTGACTAATTTACAAAGAAATTGAAAGCACTTAGAAGGGGGATTTTCAAGCCAGATCGTGGAGGTCGAAGGCTGCTTCAAACCGGGGGGTCCGTGACCGTCGATGTGTCATTCCACTAGCTAAGAAATCAAGTGTTGCGTGACATCATATCATTCACCATATCCATTGTTGCGTTACAGGAAGCTTATCTTCCGCCAGTCCTTCAAACAACGCGTGAAATGAAGGCCACTGGTAGTGGAAGTGACAACGTTTCTCCTACCCAGCTCACCAGGCGGAAGACTTACGGCGCGACTCAGAATGACCACGTGATCGATACGTCACAACTGACACCCAGTTCGGAAACTGTTGTGACTTTCGATGACGAGGACCGGCATTAAGTCTTAGGCTCTAACCGTTGGGAAACATTTAGATATTTATTTTGTTTGCCTATCTTTCTATATAAGGTAGATCATTTGTGAATTTTTCTTTTTAGTAGAACAGATTCTTCTCCAAATTGTTGGCTAAGAATTACAACCACTAGATTTTAAACATCACTGGAAACTTTGACTAGCGTTGAAATGAGCACTTTTTTGTTTGTAACCCGGAAAGTTTCATTTTGCCTGGTGCTTTAGTTAGCCGTGAAATTGTAATGATGAATTTAAGAAATTGGCTTGTTTGAAATGCATGCTGTACCTTAAGAAGCGTCTGGAAATATTGATGCTTTCAGTCGTCATTTCTCCTATGGTTTGAGTTGTATTTATCTTGATATTTTACAAACAGTGTTAACCGTGATCTATTTCGTTTCAACAAACGTTTTTCTTGAGATCAAGTCTTAAATTTTGGTCCTAATATTGGAGAAGGTTCTAATTAAAAAAAGCATGTTAATACTCTCTCTCTGAGAAGCATACTAACAAAATATAAATAAGTATGAAGACTTTGTGGGGGAGAAGAAGTTAGTACAGATAGGGAACTGAGGAGCGATGCTCGTCTCAGGCTTTAGGCGCAATTTAGTTGTTTCTTTCTTGAAAATTCCTAAGTAACGGTAGCGTTGTTCAAATGTGCCGCATGATTGAACTTTGAGTTAAACTAATTTATGTAAAGTAGGTTAGCAGTATCTACAGAAATGATATTTTTTTAACTTTCTTTAGAGGAAGTTTTAAATGTGTAGCGTAATGTTCGTTATTCTGCGGAGATCTTCGGAACTTCTCGTATTGTAAACTCGGAAATCGCGTGTCTAATTCAATGGGTTGTTTAAATTAGTATAGCTATTATTCTCATTGATATTTTAATTGGTAAATCAATTTTAAATGATATTTTGTGCAAGAATAAGTCATGCATTTTGATAAACATCTTACAAACCCGCTTACTTTGGGTCGCTCCCAGAATTGTTTCAAAGTGCTTAGGAAAATATTTATCAAAATAATTTGTTTCGTTATTTAGAGACAATTCACATTAATTTTAATTCATTTAGTGGATATTTGAGGAGCTAGAATTGAAATTTAAGTTATTTTACAATCGTGATTCGCGAAATCCACTTAAACACCTAGAGACAGTTAATTGTAAGATAGTTTTGTTTTGACTCCCATGCCCGTCGTCAATTTTCGTTAGAAAGTGTTTGTAAAAGTTAATTGATTGTTGATTGTTTCCCGTGAATTTAATTTAATTTAAAGACATCATCGAGGCAGACGCATAAATTGTTTTTTAACTTACTTTTTACGTTTTCCACCTCTAGAACAGTTGATGTATAAACGGATTGATTGATCTGTGTTTGGTTCTTCTGAAAATCAAACTGAGAGCATGAAGGGTACTGAGCCGGAGGGGGGGGGGGTCAGCAACAGACTTCCCTTCTTTAGATCCCTTGGGCGTTTTTTCGTCCCAGTTCTTCCTACAACCCCAGCTCACATGCGTGGGTCATTTTCTGAAATAGTCGCGATTGACTTCTTTTTTTTTCCTTTTGTTATTTTCACACAGACAAGCAGACAATTGTGTTAAGGACTTACTGCTAAGTTGGGCTATTAAATTCTTGTAGTTGAGAGACGCAAACCTAGGACTTCAATTATTTGAATAATTATTATGCGGTTAGTTTCTGATTATAGAGTAGCCACTATACATGGTGCGCTGAGTGAACTTAATTGTAGAGTTCTTGATGAATTCATTTTGGCCGTTGAATAAATAAAGTTTTGTTCTTAAAAGAATAGATTTCAGAAGTCCTTGTTGCTCTGTTGGACCTGAAAACTCGTGAAATGATATTCAAAGATCGTGCACTGTATAATACATCTGAATCCACAGGAGTTTTTCAATTCGGCGGCCGGTGACGCCATATCGAAGGCGTTTGTCGAGGGCCGAACGCACAAGTTTATAGTACAGCGGTCAATTTAAAATATGTCATGTAAGCCGCAGCACTTGTTCCCCACGAACGATTTCGTTTGCGTATTTTGTGGTTGTCATAAAATAACTGCCGAGATATATTTCTTTTGAAAAATTTTCACTGGATTTTTGTCAGTAAGCTGCGAACCTAAATTTTTTTTATAACGGACACATAAATCAGCATTACACCGTTACTATTTTCTTCCAATATCAATCATTAGGAGAAGAAATATTACAAAATGCGTGATCGCGTGGTTCGTAGCGATTTCCGAAATCTTAGATTCATTAAAACAAGCGATCAATCTATACTTCTCTGTTTTTGTATACTCACATGTGGGTCGCAGATAAAGATATACAAAAGCTAATAAAAATGTTTTCATTATGTTTGAGCTATTTACAAGGTGAACAATGCGCCAATTAGCCTAACAGTAACGTTTGAATTTTAGACGGTAACGTCGTTTCTTAAAAAGTAAATTTTTAGATAGATTCTCCTTGCAGCGCTAACCCTTTCACTCCCAACATTTCATTAATAATTCTCCTTACTGTCTGCCATACAGTACTTGTGTTGTTCTTTTGGAGAATTTGATATTGGATCAACTTATAATCCCCTATTTTTCTCTACTCTCATCACTTTTCCGCTTGATATTGTATTGATACGGTATGGAGAAATTCTGTCTTGGTCACTCATGAGAGTTAAAGGGTTAAGTCAGTTGAGAGAAGTTCAATGTTTTTTACTTGCGAAATACGAAAAACTTGTCAACACTGAAACGTCAAATGATTCGTGAAATAACGAACGGGAATTTCAGGAATTGTACACACCCTACGTTCATAGGGAATTCCTAAGTTTGCATCAATTTACTAGCCTAGTCTTAGGCCAGTTCCACACTAGGAAGAATCTTCTCCACCATCAATTTACGTCACTTATCCACAATGATGTTGTGAAATTATCAGTCTCTGAGATATCCACTTTGATGCAACTTGCGTGGAAGGACTGGCCACAACTGTCGCATCCCGGCCAGTCATCTCCATCGTCGTCATGGCATACTTTACAGACGTTGATATTTTTCCTACGGTGGACGGAACATATATTTCATTATCATTAATTTTAATATCTCTTCATTTTTATTGGCTAAAGCCTCTTATTTTGATTGTTAACTCTATATCAGGATCAAACTTGATGCTTAGCAAGATTAAAGGATGTACAGTTTTGAAGCAAGCTTTGACTTAGGTTTGTTACTCGTGAATGTTATCGTAACAACAGCCAAATACCATACACGTTATTCGTGCACGTTCGGTTGCTATGTCGAAAGCTGCATCTACAGAGGATTCTTCGCACAAACACCTTGCAAACTGAAAGAAACGATCAAAAATGACGATCAATCATTGGGACAAATGCGTGAAGAATATGCACTATTCCCTTACATTCCTTTAAAGGTAGAAACTATCGGTTGTTCAGGTATATTTAATCAAATGCACTTCTTCCAGCGGCTAGTCCATCATACGGTAATGCACGTTATCTTGTGAGTGAAAAGATTTCGTACCTTGACACCTCATGACTTCATGAGAATAGTAACTTCTGTATTAAACTTTAAACGAAATGTCGCGTGTGGGTGCATGGCGAGTTAAATATGTACCTCATAGCTATTTCCTTTTCTATATTTCCTTTCCTATTTCCTTTTCTCCACTGGAGGACAAAAAAGAAATAATTCTCATCTGGGAAATCGGTTTTAACTCCTTCGTCCGATGGATCGTCTCGTGGTCTGTAAAAGTACTGCGATTAGGGAGACTGTTCGCGCCAATCCTCAGTCTTGTGGTGGAGAGACTCTTGGTCGTCGTTCGAGTACTTCTGTGCTGAAATTGCTTTTGCAACGTGATTGCGAAGGTCTTTACGACTGGGATAATATCGTCGGTTCTTCTTCCACCGACTTTTTTTAAATCCGGAACATCGCAAAAGAGCTCTCTTTTTACAAACTGGTCGAGACAACGCTTTACTTCTCCAAGGTTAGTGATACTTTTCTGAACTAACTCAAATACTTTCTCCAGGATGCGTTTGTCCAAATATTGGCCAATCGTCGCTGCTGCTCCAAGGGGATGGTAAAGGTGAATGGCACTTAGGGGAATCTTGACATAAAACCTTGTCATTGTGCGCAGAGATTGCCCTTTGGATTGAATTACATTTACATTTACATTTACATTTTTACCAGCTGTTTGATTAGACTTCTTTTGGCCATTGTGAGGCTGTTAACTGTGGCACACCTCTCAAGGTCAACACCGTAGTCGACAAATACCTTCACACAGCGTATTTGAATCTCAGTGGGACAATCTAGCTTCCGGGTGTTTGAAAGTGGAGGTGACTTGTCGAGGAATATTCGTGAAATGTGCTCACTTTCGAAGTGCAGCCCCTTTCCCATCCTGAAGAAGGTGGAAAAATTATTAACCAGATCAATTTTAAAAGACTAAATGGCCGGCAGTGCTTTTTTTTAATTTCGAAAAGTTCAATTTTTTAATTTTACTGGCATTTTGTTTGCTTAGAGTTACTGAGCAGTAGAGATGTTTTCTATCAAAGCTTCCGTGACAGGTCAACATGACGTGACAGCCAGGGTCAAGACCTTTTGACATCGGGTCAAATCAAATCGAGCAAAGCTTTTTCCTTTTTCCTTTTTCCTCGAAGGATTCCTCCACTAAAATACCTGAAAAAATTACAATAGTTTCGCGGGTTATGTGAAAATAGAATACAACTGGTACGTTTGATTATATGTCAAACTCTGTTTTCAAAAGGAATTTTCACCTTTGTTGGTACGTGAGGGCAATACCGAGTTTCATTGCTTACGATAGTAAACGGTTTGCCGAAAAACTGGATCGGTACATTACCACCGTCGTGTTCAGAGGAGGGAGACGCTGCAAATACATAATTTGAAATCGTCTCTCGGTATACTAGATTACGCACTTAGAGTGTTTTCCAAGGGCTTTCTTTTACATGAAGTATTTTTAAATATTTCATCACTTTTCCGCCCGCTGCATTGCGCAAGTTTTTAAAAAAAGGTCAAAAAATCAGGTCTCTACAAGGACCTCACCCACGTGACAGTTCGGGCGATAACCATTTCTGGATATCGGTTTCGAGCTTTGTGATTGGGTGAGATCAAAACCAAAACAAAGCAAATTTGGCCGAGAGGTGCTGGAAACAAGAAGAAGCTAATTATTTTTTTTTGTTTTTTTTTTTGTGGCGGCCATGTTGTAATGCGGTAGTAAGCTGAAACAAAATTCGCCTATAAGGACTAGACGTAAGATATCATTAAAAATATTCGTTTATTTCAAACATTCAACAAGCATGTCCTCGACATTCTCGCATTCTGGAAGAGTAAAGCGGATTCTTTCTAGCACAAATTCTTTGTAACGCTGTGGTCCTTCCACCAAATAACCAAATAACGCGCACTGATAACAATTGGGACGAGTGAGGTGTGAGATCGCAGAATCGGGACAATTTCATTTCTCTACAGTATAGGTTGAAGAAAGACAATATCTTGCTTCGCTCCAATTTTTAAATAGACATTATCGATTTCAGTCCATCAAGCCTTTACGAAAAAGTAACAGTATAGCAAGAAAACAGTAACTTACCCTTCAATTCCTGGTTATTTTGCCACATCGGAGCAAAGCATGCAGCTGTATGTTTAGAAAGTGCTGAACCGTGCCGATCTGCTGCCCTTTGACATCTCCTAAAGTGTATGTCTTCTCTTTGCTGAAAATCTGGACTTCTCGTAGAGCCTCTGGAATGCGTTCCATTTCTCGTGGAAGAAGACAAGCCAGTACATGCGAGTCATACGTGTTGTCGTCTTCACTTTGAATAACAAGCGGTGTTCCACGTGGACCTTTGATCTTGAAATTATGATACCTGGAAAATAAACGCCAATAAATACATGAGCGGGATAAAATAAAAGCAAGTAGTCACAATCTATATTAAGACGAATACACATGATCGAATTCAATGCAAGGGAATGATACAAGGTATTTTGCGCGCTATTGATCGATTCGCGGGAGAATCTAGGTCTCAGAACACTACAAATTCGGTCCTACAGCTTTTAGTCAGCAATAATATGTCCTTTACAATTACCATTTGATTTGAACACCCTGTATAGAAAGTTTAGGTAATCACTGCAAAATGTGAAAGCACGAGCGGTGTTTCTAAACGAGTTTCACAGTTACAGACAAGTCCCTTGTGGTTTTAGACGAAAATTTCACTCTCATCAGTTCGTGTAGTTAAACTCCAACCTTTGTTTCCGGAATGCTGTAATAGAGACACTTCGGCAAGGCTTTCCACCAATGTGATTTCTTTATTTTCATCTTCATGCCGCTCTTATCGCACATTTCCCGGATACGATACCTGAAGATGTGAGAGCTCAGTGAACGAATACCTCTTTGTTTTACGTTTGCCCAAAGGAGAACTTACTCGCTGGATAATCACATTTATGTGTTAGATCCGTGGTTTCCTGAAATTATTTTTTAGTGTGCATTCGCCTTGGCTGAATGAATCTCTGATGTCAAGATCGACATTGATTAGAAATTTCATCCAGAGCTCCGATTTAAAAGATTCTTTGTTTGTAGCACTGACCCAGGTCCGTGGCAGATTTGTGCCACAAAGACGACAAAGTGTCTCGAGATACCGAATGTATTCATCCATGCTATTGGCTTGATCTGAAATTCACAATGTAGGCTTATAAATGTCCGATAAATAATTGTCCTTTTACTTTCAATCGGCCGGCCACAACGTATGGTTAAAATTTATGGTTTGCGCGATACTCCGATGGATCTGAACAAAGGAATCCCTCTGGTAGTTTGCACACTAACAGACTTTCAACATTCGTGCACTCGAGCAAAAACCTCGTGCACTCGATTGGAATTTTGACAGATTGGAAGCAAATTTATTCTAGTTTTTAAAAGATTTTTTTTAGGAATCAAAAAAAATGTTGCATACCTGAAAACCTCAACTAAAGAGAGGTTATTCCTCGATCGAGCCCTTCGCAACATGGACCTCCACCCAACAACAACAACAACAACAGCATTTATTTAAACATGATAAAAAATTCAGCAAAAGCTGATGTGGTCGTGTACGGACAATAAAACTAAATTCCTAACTAAATCCAATAAAACTAAATTCCTAACTAATTATAAGAAGACTACTGTAAGATTTCTACATATTTTCAACAATAAAAATTCTACATAGTACATCATTATAACATACGTGGCTTAAAAATACACTTGAGTGACTTTTTAAAAGCGTCAACGTCTTGAATTGATCTCATTTGATTTTCCAGAGCGTTCCACCGAGTAATTGACTTGTATGAGCATGATTTCTTGACCATATCGGTCTTAGGTCTAGGTAACTTAAATGTCATTTTCCTCCTGAAGTCGTAGCTACTTACATACTTTTCAAAGTGACGGCTCATAGGACGTGGCAAAAGATTATAATAAGCCTGATGCGCTAAGATTAGTAATCGTTTCTCATACATAATCTCTAAGGTATTCCATTTTACTGTGGCAAGAACCTCCTTGCTTGGAGTACACCAATCCAAGTTAAATATTATTTTCGCCGCTCTAACATGTATAGATTCTAAGCTTGAGAAAAATACTCGACCACAAGAGCCCCAAACTAACATACCATATGTCACAGACGGCAGAATAACCTTAAAATAGAAATCAATTCTTGCCTGTATAGGAAGGAAATACAAGGATTTAAGTAAATTCAACTTCTGCGTATATGACTTAGCTAATTCCGATACATGATGATCCCATTTAAGAGCATTATCTATCTGAACACCTAGGCATCTTGCAGAAACAACCTCCCCGACAACATAATCACCTATCTTAATAGCTTGTTTTGGCCCAGTAAATTTTCCGCGTCCACCAAGCAATATATATTCCGTCTTGGTGGGATGTGGAGTGAGACAGTTCTCGCAACACCATGTATATAGCCTTGCTAGTACTTCATTCAACTTGGAGGCCACCAGATCGTAGGTCGGAGCTGAGACATAGACGGTGGTATCGTCTGCGTACATGTGAAGCTGTGGGTCACCATCTATTCCCTCAGTGATATTGGGCAGATCATTACAGAAGATGGAAAACAGGGTAGGGCCCAGCACCGACCCTTGAGGTACACCAAAAGTAACTGGCATAGCTTGAGATTGACACCCATTAATCGTCGTTACTTGCGTTCTTCCAGAGAGGTAATCTCTTATCCAACACCACAAGTCCCCAGCTACACCAAGACTTTGAAGTTTTCGGAGCAGAATGGAGTGGGGAATTGCGTCAAACGCCTTACGAAAGTCTACAAAAACCACGCCTACAACATGTTTCTTGTCGATCGCTTGTCTCCAGTCATCCGTTATTTTCACTAACAACAGCTCGGTGGAATGACCTTTTTTATACGCCCACTGGTGAGGGTTTCCAAGTCCTTGTTCAGTGACATGCGTGGTAATAGTTGACACCACCATAGACTCCATCAGTTTTCCTGGTACACTTAATAGCGAGATAGGCCTGTAATTTTGCTTAACGGTTTCATCGTCACTTTTATAGAGAGCTGAGATGTTTGCAGCCTTCCAAGTAGCCGGTACACTGTTGCAGGTGGCGCTTATTTGAAAAACAGACAATAAAGATGGAATAATTGAGTCACCGGCAAACTTTAAAAGTTTTGGAGCAACTCTGTCGGGCCCAGAGGCTTTATCGGCTCTCAACTTAGCCATCGAACTAACAATAACCTCCTGCGATAAATTTATGTTCATAACACAAGGCGCGACGGTAGATACATGAACGTTACTTTGTGTCGAGTTGGTATTCGGCAATTCGTTGGTCAGTTTTTCGCCTATAGTTGAGAAATGTTCATTAAGTATGTTCGCTTTGTCCAGATCGGAGGTGACAACTTTTCCATCCGCATTCCTGATCCCTAATATCGGGGTAATCGATTTGCCGTTTGTCGCATTTTTTACCAGTCTCCAGTAGGATTTACAATCCTTCACTTCATTGAACAGTTCCAAATAGTATCTGCTCTTAGAAAGCCTCACTTCCCGTGTCACTCTATTCCGCAACTCCGAATACTCAGCCCACAGGTCTGGATCACCCAGACGTTGTGCCATTTTAAGCATTTTGAAACGTTTATTCATCAAGTGCCGTATTTGCGGTGTTATCCAAGGTACCGAGACGCTCCTAATTTTAACTTCCCTGTAAGGCGCATGCACCTGACAGATATCTTTGAATATGCGTGACCACGCCCAATAGCAATCGTCTGGATCGTTAAACACTGAACATACTGACCACGGGGCACTCTCGATATCCTTCACAAAAGTAGCTTGATCAAATCTTTTGAAGGTGCGGGCCCTGACTATCTTTGGAGGCGGCCTTTTTATTTTGGACCATATTGTAGCAAGAACCAGCTTATGATCTGAGATTCCCAACTCAGTTGTTTTAATAGTTCCTTTGATAATCTCCGGCTTGCTGGTAATAACCAAGTCAATCAGTGTTTTTGTCTCACTTGTAACTCTTGTTGGCTGGCTCCTATCGTTCATTACGCTATAGCTGAATTGCTGGAGGATATCTTGTAATCTTCTACCGGCGTATGATGTAACACCCTTGTAGCTACGAAAATAGTCCGAGTTAAAATCACCGACAAGCACCACATTCCTGTGCCTAAGCCACATTTTCTCCAGACAATCACAAAATCGTTCGTAGAACTGGAAGTCAGAGGGAGGTCGATAACAATTTCCTAATATCAACGCAGACGAATTATGCATAATTTTGATCCAGATTAATTCAACATCAGGGGGCTCTAGGGATTTGAGCCTTGAATAACAAATATGGCTCGCAATGTAAATCCTGTCCCGTATTTCTGTCCCTTCTAACAATCTTATTGTTATCCACATGTAGTTGCTTGTTCGATATTCTCGCGTCTAAAAATGTTTCGGTAATTGCTAAAATGTCGAAACGACACACTTTAAGTAATAGTTTGATTTCATCCATCTTATTCCTCAAGCTTCGAACATTCAATTGTGCTATACTGAAATTATTTGAGCCACGGTTGATTTCACTCGCAAAGTTGAGTAAATAATCTTCACCTTCCGTAGATATGCCTCGCCATCCCGGATTTAACTCTACATCACCAGAAAGTAAAAGTATCTGTGTAGTAGCCACAGAGTTTGCATAGTACAAAACTCTGCATGAACTCCAGGAACCCTTGCGTTTACAAAAACCGCCAGAAGTCGCGGGCTTGAAGTTGTTGTCGCCGGCAGGAGTCCGAAGACAAATAACGCCCTCAATTGCAGTACTTAGTGTTTCTGGTACAATCAAGGTAGTGTACTGATGAAGAGGATACTTAGCTGCATTATGGATGACATTTAGATGTGTTAAAACCAAGCCTAAAAGTAGAAAACCTCTTTGAACCTTGGAGCTACAGCAAAACGTGACCGCCATTATGCTCTCATTATGCTAATTACCCGACTTTTCATCTGAATTTTTCTTTCTCGTCATCGCGACTACCATCAGTTCTTTGCTTGTTTTGTGTAATTGATTGTCTTCTGTAATTTTGCAAGGTTTCATGGGATATGGGTAGGGAACTAAGTCGTTAGGGCTCGACTAAAGTAATGAGTGAGTTTCCTCGAGGTCCCACCACGACATCCATGTTGGTGACGTCATCAAGTATCCAGAAATGATTATGACCCGGACTGCGTGATAAAGGCCAAAAATCAGCTAAAAATGAAAGAAACTGCCTACCATTATTCGAAAACGTCTTGTGATTTCACTCCTTTGAGTGCAAGGCCTTCTTAACAAAGCATGTGGAATTTAAAAGAAGGAACCTCTGCAGCATATCCTCAAACTCGTCTCTTTTCCCATCGAAATAACCCAAGAAGTACTGGTTTTCAACAGAACAATTTTCAAGGTTTTCCTCAAGGAAGTCAATCTCAGATTTATCTAAAGACGATTGAATAGTCGCTATCATCGTTACACATACTATTGTCTTAATCAAAAATTGTCTTCAGATCTTAAATGTCATCCTTTCGTGGGCTTTCGCAATATATTAGCGGGTTTAATAATTTCCCCGCTGACCAAAATTACCGTGTACTCTTACCTTCGACGAACGACGATATAACGTCACAATCAGTTGTGCCTAAATCCTAAAAAGGTCTATTGGGATTAAGACATAAAGGAAACAATAGTGTGACGTAATTAAGGAACTAAGAGGATGTGTGGACGGTAGATGATGAGCGAATGTTAGAAATCGAGTAGGCTTTTGAGGTGGTCAGAGGCGGGCAATTGCACTGATTTTTGGCTTGGCTCTTAAACGTTTATCGAATTTTAACGTGCCCGAAGCTGGGAGGTGAGCGAAAGTTGAAAGCGGAAGAAATTCGGCGAAGTTCTGGAGGCTTTCGGGCAAAGTGGATAGTTAACCGTCCCAAAACCCCGCAAAATCACTCGAGAAAACACAGAAAAACGAAGGTAAGTAAACTTTATTTATCGGACTGTCACTAAGCGGATTTTGGGGATGAAATGTTACGATTTGCAGAATTTGGGAAACTGTCGAGAACGATTTCTTGTAATTAATGATTAATGTTATGAATTGTCACACAATGTAACGAAATACTGGACTGATTGTAACGCGAATAGGAAGATTTCGTGACATGATATTTCACAACGTTGTAAACAAAGTTCAACACTGATTTGCATGCGTACAGTGAACTAAATAAGGGAAAGAAACGTGTAATTGTGAAATTGCAACTAAAATAGGGTATATTACAGTACTTTGGGATTGGGAATTTACTGAACTCGTGATTGTGGGAAAATTACTTTATTTCGCAACTAGAACTGTAAAACGAAGTAGCACTGAATTGTAAAAGCAGATTGGTTTTAGACCGTTAGAGTGTTAGTATGTTCAGATTGTCAGGAGTGATGGAAGAAAATAAACGCGTTTAGAAAACAAAGAAGTATACAGTCCTCTTGATTCCGCGACAGAAACATTTAACGGGATCGCTTGCGTCTTACTGAGATCGACCGTTGCAAATTACAATAAATGTAAGAGTTCAACTAGCGTATCAAATAACTGACGTCACGCAGCCTCAAACCCACAGGATTGGAAAAGTCACTCAAACAACTGACGTCACACAGCCTCAAACCCACAGGATTGTCCGTCTGTGATTACCGATAATCACTCGACTCGGAAACTCGTCACTAGTGCTCCTCGGGCGAACCTCTAGCCGGTATGCCGGTCAATCCAATATGGCGGACTGTTGTAGCACCAAACGTCAAGCGACATGATTGAGCCAGACATGAACATTATTACATGCTTTACATGTGAAGAATGCATTGTAGAGTATAAATCAACGAAATTTCGCTAAATTTTGTGTGGCTGTTTCCTTCACCCTCGTCGATCTCAAGTTTCTTGTTTAGAAGAGTTTTAGCTAAACACTGTAGCGGCCACGCTAGTTTTATACAGTTGTGGAGTCACTTCATAGGAACATTTTCATTCTTTGCAGTCTTGTTCATCTGGCTAGTAGGATCTTGGATTACACAGAAAACACCACCAGACAGAGGGGCAGCTTATGTATGTGAAGTAAGCTCGAAATTATTAAGATTTTTGTTTTAGATTAATTTCAGGTAAATACATTTTAAAGTAGTATGATTTGTATTTTCTTTGGTTGGGGATTTATTTCAATACAATTCAAACCAGTTTTAGATGAATTTGACTTGAAATTCACGTTAGACTTGAACATTTCAACCAGATTTACTAAAGTTTGTCTTGTAATACTCTGCATAAGTATGAGTGTAATTTCCTAGAAAGGAACAGTCTCTATTTTCATGATATTTGTGTTTGATTAGAAGTGTTGTTAACAATGCCAACCATTGTCTGAGATACTAAAATCAAATCATGATTTTAATGCACCAAATTGACATTTTCCTTTTGTATTTTCAATGATATTAAACAGCATGTATGACTGTATGAAAACATCAAGGCAAGTTATTCTTAAAATATAATATGGTCTTTTACAATATATCTAGAATTTATACAATTAAATAAATAAGATGAACCGGTGCCTGTGTTATGTATTGTATTTTTTTTAAACAAAATTACTATTAAAAACTAATCAAATCTTTCTTATTTGAACACCAACCAGAAACCCTTTACTCATTTCCTAATGATACCTACTCCTCAAAGGGGAACACATGCTTAAGTGTTAGCTGATTCCCCAAAGAGAGTCATTTGATTCTCATAGCTTGTGTGCTGCACCATCAGATAAGCCATGGTAGGTACACAACCAAGGAACAAGAAGATATTCTTGGAGAAAGTGATTTCAATGTAGTATAAAACTAAAATGGAATGCCAAAAAGTAAAATGCAAAGCTGACTGTACTAAAAAATTGGGCAAAGTTGATTAATTAATCAAGCTGTGCTTCAAGTATTTTCTAAACCTCCTAAGATCCTACCAGATAGAGGTTTCAAACTTAATAAGAAAAAAAAATGTAAATATATTCATGTATACATTTACATTTTGAAGAGGATGATCTAAAATTCCTGTGAAATGAATTGACCAGATACCATTCAATATGTAAAACTTACATGTAAGAGAATTAAACTTACCCAAGTGCTTTCAATTCAGAATAGTTTTGGCTATTAATTAAATTGTGAAGCAGAGTTATCTTGTATCTGTGAATACGGTACTCTGTTTTTTGTTTACCACTTTCATAATAAAGATCTGAAACCCTTGCAAAAGGTCTTCAATGCAACAGCAACAAAGTGCAGCCCCATTGTTACATCATCTTTTAAAATAAGTTACGATTGAATGTATAATTTCAGAATTTGTTTGTCCTACATGCAGGTCAGTCACTCTGGTCATCACAGAATCTACCTCCTCTAGTAGTGACGACATAAGAGATATGATTGTGACCTTTAAGTAAGTGTTAAAAAAAGGAGCCTTTCAATTGTTTTGATGGAAGACTCAATTTAGTTAGCAGTATTACATGCAAATAAAGGCTTTTAATAATTGGTGGCCATATGGCTAAATCGTTTCATAAATTTGTACTTTGATTAAGTAAAGAAAACTGTTTAATATGACAACAAAATAATTCTAAACAAGGCTATGGAACAGTAATTAAAACTGAAGTAATTTAATCTACTCATCACCTACAAGCAAAAGCAATTTTACTATGAACTGCAGCCATTGGCTGTAAATCATTTTGATTATTCTCAACAGAGAAAACAAAGCTGTCACCTCACAAGTGACTATTTTATGACTTCATAATGTTGTCACTGATTTGATCAATACCAACTAACTTTTAGATGAGATGATGAAACCTGAACCTTGCAGATGGTCTACCTATCAGTTTGAATAAACAACTTTAACAATTTAACAGGCTGTGCATAATAACACAAGAGTGTTCCCTTGATTCTGATGGAAATTTCCTAGGTTGTTAAGATGTCAGCCACCTAAGGCTGTTTTCTCTGGCGAATAAGTCGTAAGAGTGCTTCTTACCCAATGAAAATCGGAAATCAGAGTTATGAGTTTGATGGAGTTTGATCAACTTGATGTTTGATGCAGAGTTGGAAGAATTAGAACTAGATTGTTAGAGTTGCAAGCCGAAGTAGGCCTGGCCATCCGATGGCTTATGACACTGACAATCCAGTTTGCACTGTTTATCATAGCTGACAGAATCATAAGCTGCATTGATATTTTCCTTCCAAATTTTTTAGGTTGAATTTCACTGGATCATATTGCTCTGCACTTCTGATTATGACTGGAACTCTGTCGTAAATGAAAATTAGCCTTTAGAGATGAATAACCCAGTAGTGAGACTCTGCCAGTGTATGGTAATGGATGCACTTTTACTGACCAAATGATTCATCTTTAGGTACCTTTCAAAGATTAGTTGTGACATCACTTGTTTCTGTATTCACATTTGAGTCTCTTTGTGATGTCAAGTTTTGCAGAGGTATGTACTGTTACATCTATAGCACCTTTCTCTACATGTAATACTAGATGTTTATATCTACATTCTATTTTCTCATAGGATGGTAGTTTTTATATTACTTTCTCAAATGCAAAGTACATGTACCTCTGTATGAGTTTGTACCCATAAATTCAGTTAGTAAATTAAAAAATGGAGTAGAAGATATTCAATTATATTTAGAATAATAGCAGTTCAAGGTGGGACAGACAAATCTGATTCCCCCTTCAATAATTTACTGCAAAAAAATGGGTCACCAAATAAGGAACTTTCCATGCAAAGTTATTTACCAAGGTTTTCTTGCTTGCCTTGGTGGCCAAAGCAGTCCCAAATTGGAGTGTTGTGGGATAGTGGGACAGTAGGTAAAATTTTTGACCCTGTTGTCAACTCATCAATAGTATTTTATCATCTATCACTTTAAATGAGGTTTAGAAACTGTTAACTCAGCCACAGTATTAATAACTTGCCATAGCTACTACTGCAGATTAGGATTAAGTCTCTCACCCTTAATCCTTTAACTTTTAGAAGTGATTAACAAGTAACTTCTCCCTATAATATTCATACATTAACCATCAAACCGGTTACAAGAACACTCAAGCTTATGAGATAGAAGTTGTTTACTTGATGTACCAACAAATTCTAGAGGGAGAGTTGCATGTAACAATCAGATCTTGGGAGCTAAAGGGTTAAATGTTTCATTCATTTCAGGAGTCATCTTCTTGCAATGAAGCTTCAGCAGTGCAGAGTTACCCAGATGACCGAACTGGATCATCCTCCAACCTGTTGAGAGTCACTATACTGGGTGAGGAATGGGGTTCATCAAAAGGGGGTCTTTTGACCATGAATAGAGAGCTGGCTATACAATTAGCCAAACATCCCAACATGGAAATCACCATGTATCTTCCCAAATGCAGTGAGATGGACAAGAGTGATGCAAGTGATTATCATGTTCAGCTGATCGAAGCAGAAAAACTTCCAGGATATGATCCAATTGACTGGCTAGCTGTTGCACCAGAAAAACATGCCATTGATTTTATCATAGGGTATGGAGTACGTCTTGGTAGACAAATATCTGTCATAAAGAAACATTGTGCCTGTGGTTGGATACAAGTGGTCCACACAGCACCAGAAGAGGTTGACAAGTATGAGACCAATGCCAATGCAATTTCAAAAGGTAAGAAGATGTATCAAGAGGAATTAGAACTTTGCAAGAGGGCTGATCAAGTTCTTGCCGTTGGGCCAAAGTTAGCAGAAGCCTACAGGCGTTACTTGTGTTCCAGCCAGAAAGATCAAGCTGTTTTGGATATCACTCCTAGTATTTTCTCACGATACTCCCAAGTCAAACAAGTCAGTGAAGATCGGATTACATTTGGTATTCTAATGTTTGGGCATGGACACAGTGAAGATTTTTGTCTGAAAGGCTGTGACATTGCAGTCCAAGCGGTTACAAGGTTGGAGGAATTGTCATACCATCTCACGTTTGTTGGTGCCCCTGCTGGAAAAGAAAATGAAGTTACTGAAGAGTTAAAGAAATGTGGAATTTCCCCCAGGCAACTAACTGTTCGGTGCTTTAATGAAAGTAGAGAATTCCTTGCTGGTTTATTTTGCGAGATGGATTTGGTAATAATGCCTTCAAGAGGCGAGGGATTTGGATTTTCTGCCCTAGAAGCCATGTCTGGTAGTCTGCCAATACTTGTAAGCAGGAACTCTGGATTTGGAGAAGCACTTAGGCAAGTGCCATTTGGCAGCTCATTTGTTGTGGATTCTGAGGATCCTGATAAGTGGGCAGAGAAAATTAAAGCTATTCGAATGAAGAAGAGGAGTTTAAGACTGGAAGAGGCCAGAGAACTTAAAACATTTTATGCCAACAAGTTCAGCTGGAAGAAACTGTGTGATTCTCTTTATGAAGCAATGTGTACCATCATGTCAAGTAAGATTTACAAATTTCTCCTTGAACTTTGCTCCTGTCTAGTTGCACATTTCCTAATTTCAGGGTGTAGAAACTTGATTTTGAGGCTCTCATCTTCTCTCAGTAATATCAAGATTTTACTTGTCCAAAATATGTTTCTGCACAACAATCCCCACTTGTAGGGTAGAACAGGTACAGTACAGTTTGCTTACATCTTCATCATATAATGCATCCATCAATTCAAAGCTTCAACAACCCCCTGGGCATTTGAACTTAGGAAGAATAGTCCATTCAAATGTCCCACCCAAATCCCAAAATCGGATCTTCTATGTGCTTGTGAATGAACTTTTCTGCGTGTACCTTTAAATACCTCCATATTTAAAGATAAAACACGTTTATTCCGCTCCTAAGACTTGACAGTTCTGGTTCAAATTCCCTACCCCACCCAGGCCAAGTTCAAATTCCCTAGCCCTTTGCATGGACGACAGTTAGATGCTGGGGAGAGGGGATGTTGGAGATTCAAATTGATTGGTGTATAATGGAAATATAATCAATTACTTACAATTGTTGTATTACTTACAACATGACCTCGGGTTCTCGAAAAGATACAAGGGTTACTCTAGAACCCTCAGCTGATCATAAATGTGACGGTAAGTGTGTGTTCCGAGTACTCATCATTTGCTACCGTAACTCTTATTCCACTAGTTTAGAATCAGTTTTTTCCTTGATCCTTTGTAGGCTGTAGTCTCATTCTGGTCAAATTGTTCATAGGGGGAAACCGTAAAAGAAAGCAGCCCGAATCGTCCAGGTCCGAGCTTCTTAATAAAGGGAAAGAATTGTTGGGTATTACACAGAAGAAAGAACGGAAAGCTCAGTAATTTGGTAGTGACTCTGTTTCAAGACTTCGTAATAAGAAGGGAACATGCTCTAGTCAGTCGAAAAGAAGACGAAAAGATACAAGGGTTACACTTGAACCCTCAGCTGATCTTAAATGTGACGGTAAGTGTATGATTCGGGTAATCATCATGTTAGCTTTCATATATTACCGTGCCACATCAAATTTTTCTCAGCTTAAATTTATTAGCTCTGTGTCGACCCCGTTTCTTTATCTAGAGACCATTCAGAGAGTGCGAGCACAAGTTACGGACACGAAAGTGCGGATCAAACCACGTACGCGTCCAGCACAATAAGTTGGTTTGTTTGTTGCATTATTACTAATCATAAAAATATTTGTGGTGGAATTACTTGTGGTGTAATTCAAATTGTGGTAATTGTGAAGAAGAGCTCCCCAAAAAACCTGTCGGCCGACTGTCGGTCAACTGTCGGCCGACAGGTTACCGACAGTCTACCGACAGCTAACCAACAGGTTACCGACAGGTTAAGAAAAAAGAAAAATTGTGTTAAAAACGAACAGTTAACGTGACATAACAATCCGTAATGGTGATGTATGACTCGACAGACTTCACCTACTTACCGATCGACGGCAAAGTTGAAAGTATGTAAAGAAACGTTTCTTCCTAGATGTTGTTATCAGATGCGTATAGGATATATCACTTGCGTAATTTACAACACACCAGACAATCTAAGAATCGCATTGGAAGATAATTTAATCGAAAAACTCGGCCAAAAACTCTGATAACAATAAGCTACGTATCAATACAAACACTTTCGTTCAAATCGCCCAACAATGCAACGCTGCCTCTTATGGTATGTTATGTATGTATCAATAATGTTTACCTTGTGCATTTGTGTTGCTAACATCGTCCTCTATCTTGCAGGTTTGGGATGAATTGCTATTTCCAATTTCAAGTTTAATAAATGATACAACTGTGAATCTTTTTATTCGTTATGTTAAGTAATAAATTACTATACGCAACAATTCGATAATTAGACTTGGATGCGTGATGCGATAATTGATTTAGGCGCGCGCCGCTAAAATCACGATTCTACGAGTGAAGTATCTTGTATATTTCATCACTCACAAAACGGCTCCTTTAGGAGCCACCAAATCTTGAAAGTCAATTGTCAACGTATTACACATGTTGGATGTTGTATCAAGCGAAAACCGAGAGAAAACATTGAGGTTTGTGTTAACGTTTCACGGACAAGCTACCGACAAGCTACCGACAAGCTACCGACAGGTTACCGACACATTACCAACAGTCGGCCGACTGTCGGCCGACTGTCGGTCCACTGTCGGCCGACAGGTAGCCTATATTTCGGGCAAAACCTGTCGGCCGTCTGTCGGCCGACAAACGGCCGACAGTCGGCCAGACGACCAACTGTCGGCCGACTGTCGGCCGACAGTTGACCGACAGTCGGCCGACAGGTTTTTTGGGGAGCTCTTCTTCACAATTACCCAAATTGTCAAATTACTTACGTGGTGGCTCGTAGGTATAGGTCCAGAATAGTAAAATAAATACATTCGAGTCACTAAGTCCCATAACACTTTAGTCACAGAAGGTCAGAGTTGTTGGGGCAAGGCAATAGGAATTTATACCTTTTTAAGTCGGTAGGAGGGTGAAGAAATTTTGAGTTTGAGTCATCCACCTTTTGGCATGCGTTTGAATTTTGGTGCTGTTAGTGTTAAAAACGTGATAAGCTAATCTTACATTTCCTAGAACCTGGATGGCAAGTGCTTTTCACTTAAAGTTTGTTTCACTGATATGATCTACAGTTTCTGAGATTTTAATGTCATGATCATTCTTCCTGCTGGTTGTATTACATGAGCTGTTACTGCATCATGGAAATGTTTTTGTCATTCTTATAAAGGAGAAATGAAAGAAATCCTGTTGGAGGCACAGCAGCTTTTGATTTTCTTGAAAATGTCATGTGCAGTAGATGTTTGAATGAAGCTGCAGTTGTCTGATGAAACATGTCTTCCACAATGCAACACTTGTGCCCTGAATGTGACCAGCAAGTTCATGAATGCTGGCCATTTCATGATAGGAATGCCATGGTTAATGGGTGCTATTTCCCAATCCCTGAAACAACAGCATGGAGCAGTAATGGACAGTGGAAAATAGTAGGTAATCTTTCAGTTGTTTCCAGTGTGTGTGTATGTATATATATGTATATATAAATATTATGAGAGGGAAAAAACGACGCAACTACATATCCCGACAAGCCTGTTTCGTGAATCGCTTCACTCTTCAGGGGTTTAATGACATGTATATTATTAAACCCCTGAAGAGTGAAGCGATTCACGAAACAGGCTTGTCGGGATATGTAGTTGCGTCGTTTATTGCCTCTCATAATATTTATTCTGCTCTGCTTCAACGTATTGAGCACTGTTCCATATATTTATCTATATATGTAGGTGTGTGTATGTGTGTGTAAAATTATGTATATTTAAGATGGTAATGAACAGTGATTGTTTTCATTTCCTTCTTTTTCTTTGTTGCACTATGTGTGGTGGAAACTGTGAACCAGACAGTATTCTACCTAATACTCGCTGTATTGTTGTCATCCTTCAAGGTATAGACTGACATGTATATTCATGAGATATTCTGGTAAAAATTAATAGCATGGAATGTACAGAAATATCTCTCGATTAAGTATATCTGTGATACAATGTGCAATAACCAGTTTGCCCTTCCCAACAGACTACATAATTACACAGTATATATTTCAAAATTTCAGGTCGCTTTGAGGTAAACCATAGAAGATTTAAGTGCCTCCAGTGTGGGAAAATGCATAGCACTTCAGAACCAGTTGCCATCATCCAGTCTCACTTTTGGCCAGGGAGTATCAGAGATATGACTTGCATCTTTGGTAGGAAGCTTTTCTTATTCTGGGACATTCTTCAGAAGCACCTCCCTGGAGATGAATGAATGTTGAGACCTTACATTTTTGTCAATAACACGTTTTGTGTACTCATCTTCAAAATTATGTTTTGGGATTCCCAAGTTGACACAAAAATCGTTCATTTTTAGCCCTTCCAGTCCCTTCAAGGAGCAGCATTATATGGTGCCAAGTGGAGTGATCCATTCCAAAGACTTGCTCAGTATAAGAATTTTTCTAGGAAATGCAAAAAAGTTTCCTTTCTCCATAGGGGATTTTTCATCTGTTCAGCAATGAAGAAAACAGAATACAAGAATAAATAATATGCAACCAACAAGGATTTCATAGCCATACTATTCACTAGATCAACTTTACATGTACATGTACATGTACATGTACACGTCTTAAAGAAAATTACAGTTTTTGATGAAAACATAAGAAAGTCTTACAAATACCAGTACCAAAGTTAATTCCTTGTCATTCCTCTTTAAAATGATTCTTCTATGCATTTATTGCAACTTTTACTTTGCTACAATGTATTAAAAACAAACAATTCAAACAAACCTTTATTTGGTGAACTGGAAGCTAATGCTGCACCAACTGTTCTGTCTTGCACTCTGTCTAGTGTTCCACCTTCTCTACTTTCAGACTTGGTATCTGAGAATCAGGTGAATTAGATTGTCCCAAATCTACATGTGGTGTTCAAACAAAAACCAGAAAAAGAAAAAACTTGACGAAACAAGCCAAGAAATAGCTTGAATTGCAAATGAAACTAGCCCCGGTTCACAACATCTGCAAAGCGGACATTGCCTTGTTTTGGATTATACAAAAGTGCCCGTACACTTCCCTTACAACTAATTGGCTATCTTGGCAAATCAAACAATGGGTTTTCCAAATAGGCTAATCATGGTGCATACTCAAGCTTTGTTACACAAAAACAAGGAGGATTCTTCAGCCTAACAAGCAATTCCTGTGATTTGTTCTTTGAGTGTTAAAAAAAATTGAATTTTTAAACCTCTTACTACGATTGAAAAAAGTATACCAAGTAATTTTTTTAGGCCTAAGTAAAACCTGTATTACTTTCTCATTTCCTTAACTACCCAAATTACAACTGACAGTGCCACCCAACATCATACTAATTTTATGAAACAAAATGATTAGTATTGTGACCCTTTCTGATTCAACTTGTTTATAATTTGTCATTTTAATTATCTTTAATGTGACATCAAATTGAAGATTCAGGGAGTCTGTGGTATGATAGCATAATTTAATACACTTGCAATAACTTAACTATCACTTTAAACTTTTCAGATCAAACTTAATCCTAAAAATGTTACCTTTGTGGGCACTTTTGCATAAGTTGTTACAATCTATACAAACAATACAAACCATTATTTGGGGACCTGGATTCCAATGCTGCCCCAGCTGTTCTGTCTTGCACTGTATTTAGTGTTCCACCTTCTTCATTTTCAGACTTGGTATATGAATATCAGGTAGTTAGATTGTACCTAGCATGTAAGTGGTGCTTAATGGAAACCAAAAGAAAAGGAACCTAAAACAAACCAAATAAAAGTAAAAACAAGGAAATAAACAACAACAAAACAAACCTGTATCACAGAGAGTAAATAGACTGCAGGTAACACCTCATTTGACACTGAAGTTTCACAATTGATAGAACTTTCACAATGATCTAAATGTGTGAATAAGAAATGCCTACAAGATAGAGTTGGAGTGTAACATACATTGTAAATCGTTGTAAAACCTGATAAGATGCTCTCTAATATTTAAAATATTGTTGATAATTCAAATGCCCAGGAGAAACAGTTCAACAAACAGTTCAACTACCTTCCTGAGAAGAGGTAGGCAATTCACTTGGCAAGTCATCAGAAGTAGTTGAACATTCATCACTAGACCTTGCATAATAACCTTATTAAATAAGAAGTTAGTCACATCACAAACTAATATACAAAGAGGGAGGTCAAGTCTGTTTACATAGAAATTGGTATTACATAATCTTGCAACCTTGCCACTGGAAAGCAACATTAGTAAGAGCTGAGATGGATGGATACATTTCTCACTGCCAATTCACTTTTAGTAATAATCATCCTCAAAATTCAAGGGGATAATGTTTACAAAATTAATGCAGCCATTCAATTTGCTTTATTTTGGTTTGTTTTGTTTTGTTTTTTTTGTCCACAGCAATGAAAAGATTGTGATGATAAATTAGTAACTTGACATTGGTAGTCAATGAATATTATGTGAGTGTATGTTTTGGTAATTCATACATGTAGATCTGATGGGCTTCAATATTAAGGAAAAGAGTTGGTTGAGAGTACCTTTGAGATACCTCTTAAACAGCATTGATGCCACATCTCCACCTTCTGAACTCTTTATGTTACTCTTATTTCCAATGAAGGCAACCCTGCACTGGCAGTGCCATACCTGGTGTCACCATGCATCACTATGCCTGGTTTGCATCATGATGACAACATCACAGCTGTGCTTCATGGTTAGAATATCAGCCTGTAGCACAATGAAGATCAAAGCTAGCTTTTTGTGTTCAGTGTCAAGAACTAGTATAATAATGATAAAATCTGGTGATGTAATACGCAGTTGTAATATATTGGGCAGGGTTTTACATATGTTTAACTGAACTTCACATATATTAAAGTTCACATGGTAACCAGGTGGACAATCAGACATGGTTTGATGCTACTCTAGTTTACAGATTTAATGAAAGTAACCAAAGAAGTTACAATTCATAGACCCAACATTTCGAAACAAACAAGTCATCTTCTTGTTGATACTATTACTTTGATAAATACCTTGTGTTACACAACTTTTTCCTGCATGTGTGATGTTCCACCCTACCTATATATGTGTAGGGAAACCAAGAAAAGTTCCTCAATGTTTTCTTGCAAACAAAACCTGTGAAGTTCAGACAAGGTTTGACAAAACCAAAAGTGCTTATACAATGGTGACAAAAACGTCCATGCTATAAAGGTTTCAATCTATTGCAGCACCCAGTGGTCTTGTTTGCCAACCTGTTTGGGCCTGTCGAGGGAAAGAGATATGATAGTGGGATGTTAGCTAGATCTAGAGTTTTAAACCAATTACAATGATTTTCTGTGGACACAAATAGGAACCCCCTATGTATTTATGGAGATCCAGCATATCCCCTTTACCTACATCTGCAAGGACATTTTCGAGGAGCTGGACTAACTCCCATACAGTCTGCATGGAATGAATCTATGAGCAAAGTAAGAGTTTCTGTTGAATGGATTTTTGGTGATATAATAAATTATTTTAAATTTCTGTTGTTGTTGTTGCACTTGCAATTAAGGAGTTTGAGCAGGGGTGTCCCAAGCTCACATCTCAAGAAAGACCAAAGATTAATTCTTGGACACACATGTATTTATTCATGAAAGCGTCACGTGTTGTGTTATGCGGTATTTGGTTTCACGAGGGACCGTTGACTTAATACATTATACAGAATAGTTTGGGAAACCAAATATGGCCGATTTACAACACTAAATATTCAGAAATGTGAACATTTTACACTCCTTGTGTGTCCGTTGCGGTTTCTGGTGATTTCTGTCATAAGATGGCTAGGAAATGTTCAAAGTTTTAAAACGTACATGCTTCGCCTTTGCGCTTTTTGCCATGAACACGATCCCGGCTAGGCAGGTTACCCCACCTTGATACATTTACATGGCAAAATGTCACCATGGCTGACAGGGTTACCCTATCTGGCAGACTGGGCAACCTGTCTAGGCGGGTCACCCCACCTATCAAGATAAAATAAGAAATTATATGGACAGGCTGGTTACCCCACCTAGGTGGGTTACCTCACTTACCTGGAGTCACCCATCTCCATGTAAACGGGCCCTAAGGTGAAACAACAACATGTCAAGTACATGAAATACAAAAATCGAATGAAACCTCCACCTCCTATTGAAATCTTACTCTCCCAGGTCCCATGTATAATCAACCATCTCACAAAATGAAATGTGAGAGCATACCAATTATATTTTTTATTACCTCAGTATAGTAAAGCACTGAAAGAACTTTACAAACAGATGTTTTGGCTCATGTTTCATTTGATTACGTAATGCTCCAAGGTAGTGTTTTTCTCCATTTATAATCTCAGCACTGGAAATGTAATTGGAGCAAAACGTGAGTCACTATTGCGCAAGTGGCACCACTCGTACAACTGCAAGCTGTATGAATGACAGCATGATGCCATTCATGCTAAAGGAAGATCCTGAAGGTATGCACAGTTTGCTTAAAATATTTTTTATGACCATCTTACTTATACTTCTAGACGTGAGCCAAAACATCTGCTGGTACCCAGGGTAGAAAAAGCCAAGTCAGTCTCGACTACAAGTTTGTTATTTTACTTGATTATTTTTTGTAACTTGACGTGCAATTAACAAATTTTCACACTTTTTGTTTTTGATGTTTCATTGAGAATGATACTCTTGTAAAAATCTGTTCTTAAAAGAAATTGATACCCTGAGATCAACTGAGTCAAAGAAATCGCTTGAAATGGGAAAATACTCTTTAACTCAGCGCAGTGCTAGCTAAGAAAATTTCACAGATGCCTCGAAAATTCTGTCACGCCATTTATTATGCAGCACCATGAAATGAACACGTCAGCACAATTTCCATGTGAATTTCTCTGAAGTGAGCTTTTTCACAATTAAATTCTTTTATATTCAAGTTCACTACCTGTGTAAGTGAGAACTGTTTTTTGAACCAAACAAAGAATCAAGCTGTGGTAAGAAAATAAGAGTACAAACAAGAGAAAAGCTTTGCCATCAAGTTCTGTATGTTTTCAATTTGCATCAGCTTTCATCATCAAGAGCATTTAAGTCTTTATTATAACGAGCAATCTGCGCAAAATAAATGTTATTGCACAAGTGTTTTGAAGAGTATCTTTAGTGGATCTTACCATCTCTGTTATTTCCTGCATTTGGTTTTAAAACTATATCTGAAGCTTTTAAAATTATCGTATTAATCGCACCTTCCTAAAACCTGCACCAACTACTTCAATGATGAATATAGAGCATGGCAATCAATGAAACAATCAATGTCTAATCATGAACTAGCTCTCTTTGTCAGTGACAAGTTCACAAAATTTTAAAATATTGGTGAAGGTTACTTCATACAACAGTTACTGTAAACCACCATACAAAAGAAACAAGGCGATGGTACATTCACCTACAACTCTTTGTGCAAGAAAATCCTGGAACTACACATAAAATCAAGCAGAAAAGGTCTGAAATATTTAAACCTTGCATGTGTAATGTTGTTGTTTTGTGAAATACTGTTTTCTACATGTGCCTTACCCTAAGAATAATGGTAAAATGTACAGGCGCCATCTTTGTTTGTAAGTGGATTGAATCTATTGGGTGAACACCAGAAAAAATAGTAATATTGATACAAATAGGCTGAGGGTTTAGGTATGCTGTAGTTTCATCTTTAGTTTAATTCTTTTACTTTTCATAGAGGCCAAATTGATAGTGACATATCATCTCACTATAACTTACGCTAGGAGCTAAATTCTATCTTTCTTTACACAAAATGCATTTTTCATTCATATCATTAAAAAAACCAAAGGAAAATGATGTTTACACCAAGGACAAAAATTACGCATAACAGATACCTTTTTATAACTAGTGCATAATTTGCCAAGAAAATGTTTTCAATAGAGCTTACCACCTCATTGGCACTTTTGTTTACTTTGCTTTGCTGCTGGTTCTCATCCATGCCTGTATGAATGAAATTAAGCAGGGGTGAAAGGATTGGTATTTTCTACACAAAGATAGTTGTAGAGAATGTCTCAAATGAAATATGGATCACCAAACGCTCACAATGAATGCCAACAAGACCAAGTTCTTGCTACCATGTGTAGGAGCAATAATCGCAATACAAATTCAATAGAAATTCCATATCTACAAGCAACCATGTATTATTTTGTTTATCATATAAAAACAATAGCCCTTTACTAACAAGAAAAGCCGACTTCATTAATGAATGAAAATAAATGAATCGACAATCCTCAAATAACAATCGTAGAGTGCGTTGGCGCTGACTCTTAAGAGCGCTTGTCTGTAAAAATCAGACAAATTCTAAATTTCGCGGCAAGGGTGAAAAATTCGATTTCTTTCTTATTTTAATATTAGATAGGCTAGACTATAACTAAAATCACTGGATACTTTTTTTGGCAAAAATATCTTCTTATTTCAGAGAAAAATACAACTAACAAAATTCCATTAAAATCGTCATTTTTAGCAACAAATTATTGCACGAGTTTGAGGGCTTGCGTGCAAAAACGAATCCCTATCTCGTCATTTTAACACTCAAATCTTCTTTTTCAACCTCATAAGACCTCACAAAACGATTTTTGTAAACACTGCGTTCCTCTTTGCGTGTAGAATAATTTAATTTCGAAAGCATACATTTCTCTTCAGTAAAAGTACTTTGCGAGTTAATTTAGTTTTCAGCATGTGCTAAACCTTCAAATGGATTAAGCTTTTGGCGGTAGAATTACGAAAAGATGTTCTCAATATTACTGTAAAAATTTGTTTGGGCAAATGATTGAGAGCGATACAAAAGCTTTTCAAAGTCCGTTAAAATGCAGTTATCTAGCCTTTTGCGGTCAACATTCCAGTCGCAAGTCACATTTTTAATATGTTTCAACCCATATGAGGCCGAAAAATGAACATAGAAACATATTTCCAAATGCTCTAACCTCATTTGCCGCAGGCCGATCCAGAGACCATTTTAGTGTGATTCTCTTGTCGTTCGCCGTATTTATGTCTGTATAAATGATAACGTCCTATGAAACCACCAACCCTGTCGAACACCATCTTGTGGTCAAACGGTTGATGTCTTTCTTCACTGTGGCATCTTATTCAACGGTTCAGTTGACTGCGAGTATTGCTTAGTTTACATTGCACTAAAAGATTACATCTGACAGTCTAATACAATGCTAAACTGAGTTGACTACAAACATGTACGCCCTTTGAGTATTTGGGTTGCACGCAATACCGGTGACAAAGAAACTTTAGGAGGTAGGTGGAGGGCAAAACTCCATATAATTAATAAGCATTATCAGAATTGAACTCTTGGAACCTACAAAATATTTTATTCTGAAAACATTTTTGTAATAGTATCACCTTTGTCTGGTGACAAACAGTAAAATACATTTATTTATTTGAGGGAATTATTCTTGTTTTTTTTGGCGCTCTGTGCCTTTCGTACTTATTACGGGTGTTTTTCTTTCCACTAAAATTACAAGGAATACCTAAATAGCATGAAAGAGAACCTTTTGCACATTTTACAGCACCATGCTGCAAAACGCAGTGGTGGGGATGTGTGGCTCATGTGAGGCAGGGGTGCTATGTTCTATGGCCAATGGGTGGGGCTTGCAAAATGGAGTGGTACTATCAACTACTGTTAACAGACCCAACTACCGTTTAAAACCTTAAACAACAGAGGGGCCGACATATGTGCGCTCGGCACAAAATAAGTTCGATCTCATCTTCAGGACCGGTAAATTTGAAAGCCGACGTATGACTTGCGATGTTCTTGGTGCATGAAAGTAAAGGAACAATTTCCGTTTCACGCTTTCGATCTCTAGTGTTGTAGCCACAAACTCCGCCAATAAGCGACTTTGAACGAACTAGACCCTGTGAGCAGGGTAACTGGGATACCTGGATGGTACTGGATCCTTGGAATCAAGTGTAGTGAAACTACGGGTGTCGAACTAGTATACTGAAATAGTGCGCTCAAGTCTGGTCAAGGGCATACACCTATTTCAAAACATAAGCATGCTATGCATGCAAGAGTTACTTTTTTGTAGGGTGGTTGGATTACTTGAAACATTGTGAGTGATGTCTACATTCTTACAAAAGGAGAGAAGAATATTAATGTGGGAAAAAACGAAAATGTCGAATTTCCTCACTCACAGGTATTTTGTGGTAGATTATGTGTGTTTTGCGAATAAATTATAATCAAAAGTAAACTGTATTGGTGCCACGGATACCTGTTACTACATAATGCAGACTAAGAATCTGAAGAGTTTTTACGTCTGGTATATAGTAACATGTCATCTTACAGCTTACCGAGCGTCACGCAATCGCTTTTCTGCGATCCGCCTTCACGATTATTTGCACTATTGTGGAATATTCCTGGCCCATTTTGTCGTGATATTGCGTTACACGGTCACGCCACTGGGCCGATGAACATCTTTATATTTAGAAGACTTAGGAGACAAGGAATACACACGTGGCGGCAGTCGAGTTCGCACAATAAACAACCCTTTTGAGTTCACAGAATCGTGACATGGTGTCAGGAGTGGGATCTGTTCACCCCTAAAGATGACAGAAGCAGCTGAAGCATCCATAGTTGTGCCACCAGCGCCGACTCAAGTTTTTATTCCCCCGTCAAATTTGCCCCCGCCGAAAGCGCTTAATTTTGACGACAATTTAGCCACCGCATGGAAATCGTGGAAAGCAGCGTGGCAGCGCTACGAAGTCGCTACTGGTGTATATAAACAAGAGGGCATAGTTCGTGTGTCGACATTACTAAGCATTATAGGCGAGGATGGCGTCAGAGCCCACGATACCTTTATTTGGAACGAAGACGAAAACGCAGACGACATTTCACAAGTTCTGAAGAAGTTCGACGAATTCTGCATTCCTAGGACACAGGTCATATATGAACGCTATAGGTTCAACAACCGAAACCAGGAACCAGGCGAAAACATCTCGACGTATCTTACGGAGCTTCGAACGATCGCAAAAAACTGTGCACACGATACAATCACACCAGATGAAATTTTGCGTGACCGCCTCGTGCTAGGCATACGGGATGATCGCGTCCGCGAGAGACTTCTCCGTTTGAATGATTTATCTCTCCTACAAGCAGTTGACATTATTAAGTCGTCAGAACAGACCCAACAGCAAGTAAAGCTAATGGCTGGAGGAGACACTGCAGTTCATGCGTTACGGAAGGCGGGATCGGCAGAAAAACCTGAAGAAGAACGACAACTTAAGTCACAAGCATTTAGAAGACCGTCTAAAGAATGTGGAAATTGCGGAATGGTGCATGGACGTCATTGTCCCGCGTATGGAAGAACATGTTTTAACTGTGGGAGTATGAATCATTTTGCGAATAAATGTCGCGCTAATCCCCGAGGAGTGAAAAGTAGAGTTTCGGCGGTCCACGAAGCCGTCGACATGGGAAACGACCCCTACTACATTGGTGCTACTACTAGTAAGAGCAAAGGCCAGGAAAAATTGGCAGTGGTCAAACTCCACATTTATGGGCCAGATCCCAAGACAGAAGTCCAGTTTCAAATAGATACTGGGTCGCAGTGCGACATTCTCCCGGCCCAATTATACAAGCAAATCACTGGGGACACCCTCCTTCATCGCCTCAAACCATGCCAAAAGGAAATAGTCTCGTACACAGGGGATCGCCGCAAAATTGCTGGTAAAGCTACCCTGCCTGTGTGGTCCCGTGGACAGCGGAGGTCAATGGAGTTTAACATCTTAGACGGAGACTATCAACCGATTTTATCATTGAACACCAGCCTCAATCTTGGCTTTGTGAGTTTGCATAATTGTGACGTCCTAGCATTACACGTCAAGTGTCCCAAAGCCTCCTTGCTCGAAGAGTATGAGGACGTATTCGACGGATTAGGGGCCCTACCGGGAACATACAAAATAGCCATAGACGAACAGGCGCAACCAGTTGTCCACGCACCGAGGCGAGTGCCAGTAGCCTTGCGTCCATGCATCAAAAACAAGCTGGACGAACTTGTTGATCGTAAAGTTATTATTCCAGTAACAGAACCGACGCAGTGGGTATCCAGCATGTTGGCCATAGTGAAGCCAAACAAAGTACGCATCTGTATTGACCCGAGAGATTTAAATCGTGCCATTCGGCGAGAGCATTACCAGTTGCCGACTATCGATGAAGTGGCCTCCCGCTTAACAGGTGCCAAGAAATTTACTCTTTGTGACGCCAAGGATGGTTTCCACCAAATCCTCTTAGACGATGCTTCTAGTTTCCTGACAACGTTCAATACGCCTTTTGGGCGTTATAGATGGGCCCGCATGCCTTTTGGTATCTCAAGTGCGCCTGAAGTTTGGCAGCGACGCATGCATGAATTCGTAGAAAATTTAGAAGGAGTTGAAGTTATCGCTGACGACTTCCTCATCGCTGGATTTGGCGAAACTGACGCAGAGGTCAACTCGAGCCTTGAAAAGAACGAACGTGCGTTCTTCAAGAAATACCGGGGGTGGAACCTCAAGCTCAACAAACTCAAGCTGAAAAGATCTCAAACCGAAGTGCGTTTCATGGGCCACCTCTTGACTCCTGATGGTCTAAAGGCATACCCAGCCAAAGTTGAAGCTATTTTGGATATGCCACCGCCGACTGATGTGAAAGGCCTGAAGAGGTTTTTGGGGATGGTCAATTATCTGGCCAAATTCTTGCCACTCCTGTCCGACATGACAGAACCTTTGCGAAGGCTTGAGGACAAGGACGTCGAGTGGTGTTGGCTTGCACAGCATGAGAAAGCATTTACCACAGTCAAAGAATACTTGGCCAAGGCCCCGGTACTGAAATACTATGATGTTACTGAAGAAGTGACAATCCAATGCGATGCCAGCATAACGGGTCTAGGTGCAGTACTGATGCAAAAGGGTCAGCCCGTTGCCTTTGCCTCGCGAGCTCTGACCGACACCGAAACGCGTTACGCTCAACCGACAAGTTCAATCAATACATACTGGGACGCGAAGTTGTACACATCGAGTCTGACCACGAACCACTAAGGGCAGTTTTTACCAAGCCAATACACAACTCACCAAAGAGACTCCAGAGAATGCTGATGGCCCTTCAGAATTACTCCCTGGATGTGCAGTATAAAAAAGGGGAACTTATGTGGGTATCAGATGCACTGAGTCGAGCATACCGCAACACCACCGAAGCCTCCAAGCACGATACAAGTCTGATCTGTACACTTGCCGAGATAGATCATTCAGAAAACCTCTCGATTGCACCATACAGGCTCGCTGAATTCAGAAACGAGATTGCCAGGGACCCAGTGATGCAAAAGCTAATCGGAGCAATCAAGGGTGAATGGCCAGTGTCAAGGAAGTCCTGTACCCCTGAGCTGACGCCTTACTATGACAAACGAAGTGAGCTTATAGAAGACGAGGGACTAGTATTCCTGGGGGAGCGATTGCTGGTACCCCCTTCCCTGAGAAAAGAAATGTTGAAGCAAATTCACCGATCACATATTGGAATCGAAGGGTGTTTACGTCGCGCTAGGGAGGTCCTCTATTGGCCCCTCATGAATTCGGAAGTAAAGGACTTTGTTTCCAAATGCTCAATCTGCCAGTCGTACCAGCCAGATCAGTGCCGCGAGGAATTGCAACCGTATCCGATCCCGTCGCGTCCCTGGTCGATGCTAGGTGCCGATTTTTTTGACCTTGGGCAACAACATTTCTTTGTCCTAGTCGACTACTGGAGTGGGTTCTTTGAAGTCCAGGAGGTTAAGGTGGCCACATCTGCTAGCGTGATAGCTGCGTGTAAAGTACAATTCGCCCGCCATGGGATACCAGACGTGCTTATTACCGACAACGGACCTCAGTTTACGTCATCGGTGTTCAGTGCATTCGTGAGAGAATGGCAGTTTGAACATAGAATTTCGAGCCCCCGTTACCCCCAGTCAAATGGCCGCGCCGAGAATGCCGTGAAGACCTGCAAGAACTTGATGACGAAAGCGAAAGCGGATGGGCAAGACCCGCTGTTAGCCCTTCTTGATTGGCGCAACACCCCAACAGAGGGTCTAGGAACATCACCCGTACAGAGACTGATGGGACGCCGCACACGCACTTTCTTACCAACCCATGAAACGCTCCTGCGGCAGCCATCACACCAGGAAACAGCCACCAAATTAGCTGAGCGCAAGAAAAGACAAGCTCAACAATACAACAAAAAGTTTCGCCCTTTAGAGGCACTAAAGTGTGGACAGGCCATCAGGATGCGGCTTCCCGGAAGGGAGGAATGGAGTCTGGGGACCTGCATGAAAGCCTTGGGGAACAGGTCTTATGAAGTTGAAGTTTGCGGCAGGCGATACCGACGCAACCGTCGGCAACTGCGCCTGACCCCGGAAACAGCACCACCTATGAGTCTGGTAGAACTAACTCCGCCCGAGTCTACCCTCAAACCGGCGCCAAATCTGACAGAGCCAGGACCTCCTCCACCGGAGTTCCATGGCGAGACCAAAACAGAGAGAATGCCACCTGAAAATGAGATGGGAACTGAGCTTGAGCCACAAAGGATTGAAACTCGTCGATCAGAACGCAGACGTCGACCGCCTTTGTGGCATCAGGATTACCATATGAACTGAACATTGAATGATTGAGCCGCTAAATAGTTGTTGGGTTCTGTTTTTATCTTTTTATGATTTCAATGAAGAACAATGTTTTATCGATTTTATGTGATTTGAACAGTGATCGAAACCGAACATTAAGTATTAATTAACTTTTGAAGATAAACTTTGTAAAAAGGGGAAGATGTCGTGATATTGCGTTACACGGTCACGCCACTGGGCCGATGAACATCTTTATATTTAGAAGACTTAGGAGACAAGGAATACACACGTGGCGGCAGTCGAGTTCGCACAATAAACAACCCTTTTGAGTTCACAGAATCGTGACACATTTCTTGATGAAAATCGATCGCAATATTATTTCAAGCCTTCAATATAGTCTTCTTACTTTGTGCGCGAGTTGGTTAGTGTGAGTCTGTACAGATTTTACCAACGTAATTGAAGTAGATGACGTGAATACCAGTGATGGTAAAGCAAGCTTAAAACGGCAGAAATCGCCAGAAAATACAACGGATACACAGGGTATGAGTAAGTTTTATTGATTTTACGAGAAAAATGTTCATATTTCGAAATACGTATCGTTGTAAATCGACCATACTTCGTTTCCTATACCATTCCTTATAACGTGCAGTTCCTCTCGTAACTTAACACCGAGTCACACAACGCGTGACGCGTTCATCTTTTTCTCGTAACGTGAGCTTGGGCTGCCTGTGACGAGACAATTGCGTAAACAATATTTAACATAATAACATTATACACAAAAAACACAGGGTTTTGGATCACGTATTTATTAGAAAAGAATATCCATGCAACTACAATGAAAACAAACATAAGATTCACCTTTCTGATCGTGAAATTAATACCATTCGTACTGTTATCGTAGCTACGTTCATTGCCATCAAGTGAATGCAACATGTCGTCTTTCTTCACAAGCAGTTTGCATCCATTATAGTTATGTTCTTCAGTCTCACGGTAGTAGTGTTGTTCAATAGATTGCACAGAGTATATGCAGTTTGGTTTCAGATTTCATATTTTGTTTTTTAGAACAAGTGAACGTTTTTCAACTAAGACATTGGCATACTTAGCGTACAAGGCATTCAAGGCTTTCAAGCGTTCGCGACTCAATCCGTTCCAAAATTACCGCTCAATAACATCTTTCAGTGTGGATTAGCCGCGATTAAAACGACTTGTATATGCGTCTGTAAGTATTTTGCGCGTTTGCGCCATAAAGCTCCAGGAAATCGCAATCCAAATACGTTGAAATACAAAACAACTGACCAAAGAGTTTTATAAGCAAAATCTCGTGATTCGTCATGTGACCCGACCCTGTCTGTGCATGACAACGTCAGTCATCATCAAGATAACCACGTGATCAGCATGTGAACGCCTCATTGGATCACAGTTAGTTGTCATGGTGTTGAGGGATAACACGCGTGATCAGCATGTGAACACCTCATTGGATCACAGTTAGTTGTCATGGTGTTGAGGGCCCAATGACCTCTGGGTACTATTGCGCAATTTTTCGTTTCGTTTAGTTCAAGAGGCTTTATTTTAAATAGATCAAAAGAAAGAAAGTGGCATATGTCAGCTACTGATTTAAATAGAAAAGCACGCATTATTTAGTGAGGAGTAATTTTGCTGCAAATTTGTGCCCTTCTGGGTGAGCAAAGAGAATGAGTTAATGCATTGTAACCTACCTGAACATTGGGAGACAGCACCCTATACTTTATAAGAGACCAGATTTTCATCATACGTGTAAGCAGTTTGTAAGTTAACCTTCCAGGATATGTGATGTTTGACATCGACCTGATACATCTAAGTTTAATTTTTGCATAGTCCCATACATTTACAATGAATACACGGCTTCACTGTATACATAATAGCCATCAGTGTAGACACATGTAACATGTAACATGATACAAATTATTAAGAGGCTGGAAGAAAATCACAAGTTTTTGGTCATTGAAACACTGAGATCTGTCCTGTTTTTCAATTATGTAATATCTAGTTTTGCAAATCCCAAACAAAATAAAACTAGACCCTGTGAGCAGGGTAACTGGGATAACTGGATGGGACCAGATCCTTGGGATCAACTGTAGTGATACTAAAGGTGTCGGACTAATATACTGAAATAGTGAGCTCAAAGTCTGGCCAAGGGCATACACCCATTTTAAAAAAGGTTGTCATCAGACAATAGGTGATAGGTCATTCCAAGATGGAAAGGAATCATGGGTATACAACTCAGTAAATAGTTCTTGTTGAGTGTTGCACATTTGTTTTTTTAACTGGATAACAGTTTTTCTGTATAGTATTCTGTTACAAACAGAGCAAATATAATATGGACCTTCCCTAATCTTACTTTGAAAAGCTGTGATCTCATGAGCTAAATAATGTTGAACTGAGTTTCTATAGGCTTCCTTATTAGCTTGGACTTGTGATATAACCTTATCTTTGTCTGCAGGATCCAGTGTTATATACCATTCTGCTCTGCCAGACACAAGTTTTTCCTTTTCTTCAGGATTCAATGACTTATACCATTCTGCTTTTTCTTGATTTTATGCAGAAATTGAGCAAGTTAAACCATTCTGCTCTCTTTCGTTTTTGTGCAATATCCAGTGATTTATTCCAAATTGCTCTGCTAGACGAAAGATTTTGTTTTTCTGCAGAACCAAGTGATTTATACCAATCTGCTGATTTGGACTGAAGCTTTTCTTTTTCTTGAGGATCCAGTAATTTATACCATTCAGCTTTGTGAGATAAAAGCTTTTCTTTTTCTGCAAGATCCAGTGACTTCTACCATATTGCTTTATCAGACAAAACTTTTTTTTCATGGCAGATTCCATTTGTGCATAGCTTTCTTTTTTCCTTTTTGCATGTAGTTCTTTCTGACTATGAGACTTGTGTTTTGCCGCTACCTTTTGTCATCCAGCATTTGACAAATAATTAGTTGAACAACATATAAATTTAATATAATATTCTACATCTTTACTCTGGAATTGTTTTTTTTTACAATATCCACCAATGACTGAACAAGAAAATCTATGTCATTAATTTTTTCAAATATATCAAGTGTGCCATTGTGTGCCATTGTGTGCCATTGTGTGGACTGAGTCTTATAATATAGTACTTAACACTTTTTGCTTTTGTTTTCACATTATTGTGCTGAAAAATACAGCTGAAGAAACAATTTGAAATCAACATTAAAAACCTATTATTATCATTAGTAGTATCTGTGATTGACTTCTGAAGCAAACATTTGCTACCAAGAGATGTACAGCATAGTATTCCTTGTTTCTCCAAATTAAAGGCAATATTAACATCTGCATCATATAGTGAAGTGTCTTTGGGAAATTGTTGATAGTCAGTGGATGGTTATCACCATTGAGTTTTTCTTTGTAAAACTTGTTTGCATGGTCTGATTCTATCTAGAGTCTCTGAATTCCAATACTCACAATATTTGATAATGGAAAAACAAGTGCTATAAAAAGATGTGGCACAACAGCATAACAAGGGAATAGGAATGGTTGTAATTTCAGCATCTGCATGATTTGCTTCAAGGGGGACAGCTGACAACCATTGATCAGAAATATCTGTCATATCACATTGTTCTTCATTAACATGTACCCCTTTGAGTTGAAATATAACATTTGAAAATAGTTTATCTGCTCATTTAAGGTGTTAACTTCTAATAGTACACAAGTTCCTTGAGGATGGGGCATACTATATGAATCTCTACCATGAGAATTAAACATCTTAAACTTACTATCACCATTACAGTAAAACCCTACTGTAGTAAAAAGAAAGGAATTATAATTTTGTCCTAGCAAAGCCTGCATAGCATCAGCAAATGACATACAATAATTGAAATCTTGTACTTCACAAGTACCATGTATAGTACCAGTTTAGCTTGGACTATATTGGAGCTAATAATTAATATTAAAAATTATTATCATTCATTATACCTCTGTTAACAATAAAT